>NC_142953.1:28091503-28116503 GCF_046866305.1 Octopus bimaculoides
TATGTGCTCATGTGTATATGTGTATGTATACGTACACACACACACACATCACCATCATCATCATTATTATTGTATCTGAATCTTCCATGCCGGCAGGAGTCGGTCAAGACTTCTTGAGGGAGTAATCTAAGCCTGGATGCCCTTCCTTATATCAACTCATGTTTTCAAGGAGGGTACTTTCTTCCAGTCTATAGACATGTCCCAGTACCCTAGAAGATATTTTACTTACGACAAACATAAACAATACCACTGCTCTTTAGTCATATTAACACAAAGTAACATGGGTTAACACAGGTAAAAGTTACAGGGGATGTAAACACACCAACATCGGTTGTCAAGCGATAGTGGGGGGGGACAAACACAGACACACAAACATATAAATATATATACATAGATACGACAGGCTTCTTTCAGTTTCCATCTACCAAATTCACTCACAAGGCTTTGGTCAGCCCAGGGCTGTAGCAGAAGACACTTGCCCAAGGTGTCACGCAGTGGGAGTGAACCCGGAACCATGTGGTTGGCAAGCAAGCTTCTTACCACACAACCATGCCTGTGCCTGTATACATATATATATATACATATATATATATATATATATACATATATACATATATATATATATATACACACACACACACACGCATATATACTTTTATCTTTCACTTTTTTTAATCATTAGACTTCAGCCATGCTGGAGCACCGCCTTGAGACTTGAAGAATACTTCGTCAAATGAATTGGCTGCAGTACTTTCTTTTTCCAAAGCCTGGTACTTATTCTATCAATCTCTCTTACTGAACTGCTAAGTTACAGGGATGTAAACACACCAACACCAGTTGTCAAGTGGTGGTTGGGGGACAAACAGAGACACTAGGATATACACACGCATAAATATATAAGACAGGCTTCTTTCAGTTTCCATCTAGAAAATCCACTCAGAAGTGTTTGGTTGGCCCAAGGCTATAGTAGAAAACACATGCCGAAGGTACCACACACTGGGACTGAACATGGAACCAAATGGTTCGGAAGCAGGCTTCTTACCACACAGTCATGCCTGTGTCTACACACAGACAGACAGACAGACAGATAGATAGATATGTGAAGGTGCATGACCTAGTGGTTAGGGTATTGCATTCATGACCAGGAAATCCTGGTTTCAATTCTCAACCAGCTGTGTGTGGTGTTCTTGAGCAAAGCACTTCATTTCCCGTTGTTCCAGGCAACTCAACTAAATGGATAATCTTGTGATGGAATAGCCTTCCAATCAGGGGCAATGTTGGCCTGCTCACCCAGCCAGTGGGGTGGCATCATTCAAAAGCTAAACTAATGCAAATCGCATTGTGACTAGCGATGTATAACAATGTCTGATAGTCTGGTCAATACGGTGATACACACACACAAACTCACACATCTATACATATACACAAAATATATATGTATTCATGCACACACGCACACACTGAATTAACCGGAAATGTAAACCTCAAAGGTTTGAATCAGGAAGTGAGTGTTTGTGACCCCTCATAAGTGCTGGTCCCTAAATACCTTGACATTCAGTGTTAAACTAGCACATGATGAAAATCAGTCCTATCAGCACCAACACCACCATGACCACCACCAAAATATATGACAAGAATAAATTACTAAATATAGCCTGGACCGAGATACCTGGCACCTTGCTGTCTTCAAGAAGACCTGTCCTCCACAGCGGAAGTGTTAAGGCTGCATCCCCTGGTGAAGGTGATTGACCTGCATGGGTCCTGTGCTGGTCCCACATAAAAGCGCTTGTGTTGGTCACATGTTAAAAGCACCCAGCACGCAGTGTAAAATGGTTGGCATTAGGAAGGGCATCCAGCCATAAGAAACCATGCCATATCAGACTGGAACTTGGCACAGCTTCCCAGTTCTGGTCAAACCATTCAACACATACCAGCAGAGAAAACAAGCATTAAAAAAATGATGATGATGATGATGATGGGAGAGGGGCATAGTGACATGGTGTGAAACAAATTGTGATTGTAACAATAACAACAGGATTAACAAAAATGACAACAGCAACTATAACAAAAAGCAACACCAATGAAGATGAGCCTACGAAGAAGCCTCTGAGTGGCCATGCCACCTGCTACAAATAGAAACCAAATTCCCCTCAGACCATACCCACCATATCATCTGAGAAAAGACGATAATGTTAATCTAAGTTTGGCATGAGGTCAAATTTGGAAGGGAATGGGTAAATCATTGGCCCTCGTACTTGACGAGTACTTTAATCTTATTGACCTGACAGGATGAAAGGCCAATCAATCTCAGCAAAATTCAGAATCAGAATGTGTGTGTGTGTGCATGGAAACATACACACACACACACACGTGCACGCACACACACACATATATATTTGAGTCACAGTATATGAATTCAATTAATCCAGTAGAACTCATAAAAAAAAAAATCCTTAATGTATCATTCATTGTACAAACCATAGAGAATATATAGTAATATACAAGAGAAAAGGATAAGGAGTGTATATAATCATAAATATTTCTCTGTCATTTATGACTCTATATATATATATATATATATGTGTCTATGTATGCTGTTGAGAGCAATTCCTCTTCATTTTTGAATATTTCTTTCTTCTTTTGTAATTCTATGAAAAAGAGATCAGTGAAGAAATGCTAGTGGAATGGTTTTGACTAAGGTGAACCCCTCACTGTGATTTCAAAGACATCTTTTGGGACACATGTGAAATGTGACATACAGGATCATGCAACAGGATTGCAACAGACTGCTGCCAGTCCTGCTTGAATTACACTTTCGTAGTCAGCTTAGCTTTGCCTTCTTAAAATTATGGCAACCACAGAAATTATAAGTCATCCTTCACAGGTTCTTCCATTAGGGTTCAAAGGCCATATAGAGGTAGCAGCTGTTACTTAGCGATACACAATATACAGTCTCGTCTTGAACATTGGTCCTCACCCTCCAAGGTGACCGGTCATGTTTGGGAAAAGACCTGAGCCTCTGATTTAGTAGTAAGACCATCCCAACTAAAACCTTCACAAGGAGAGCCTGTTCCCAGTAATCTGGACAGATGTAGAAAGACATGCGCTGAAAAAAATATTCAAAATCTTCATATGTACATATAGATACATACATATATATATATATATATATATATATATATAAGTCAAACATATATACAGTAATAAACAAATGAAGAGAAAAATATGTTAAATGCACTAAATGCACAAAGGGAGAACAAACACAGAAGGTCACTAATTTCGCATCAGTTATCGGCTTGTGTTGAGTGCAATTTTGTGCCATTATTGGGAAGATGCAACACGCTCCTTATTTTTGATCTATATATGTGTGTGTGTGTGTACATCTAGATAGAAAGATAGACAGACAGACAAATAGATGTAGACCACATAGTAATCTGTGAAAGGAGCTTTCTGTGATAGCCACATGAGTCTCTGGAGTTATATCTTACACTTTAAATTTATATATGATGGTCACTCCTGTCAATTTCGATGTATGAGTGTTTGAAGGAGAGGATTTTAAAAAAAAATAAATAAAGATGAGAGAACAATTTTAAAAATAAAAGAAGCAGCATCTATTTGCGATGGATGTGTGAATGGAGTTTAAGTCCAGGTAAGAATTTTGCTATGAAGTCACAATGGGGACACTGATGATTTTGATTTTGCCTGGGATCGGACAAATATGTCTGTTGATTGCAGGATATAATTGTTTCATTGTTCTGTTTCTTCACCTCAAATTGTTTTGCTGCATCATGACACGTTTTATGCCATGCAAATTGATCTAGACACTGACTTTCCCGAGATGTCAAATTAAAATGTTGAGACTTTAGTGATTGCTTCTACTTACTCTTATACCAAAGGAAGGGTCTTCTTTACTGCAGTGTCCCTCTACTTGTTGGCCATACAAAAGAATTTATACATATATACTATATGTATAAATATATGTATGTATATATGTATATGCTAATGTATGCATATATGTAATATGTATGCCAACACGTGTGCATTCTGTCTCTTGTTGAGTAAGGAATGAAAAAAAAACCAGTTAAAAATATCAAAAATAAGAAAGCAAACAAATAATACAAAAGAAAAAAAGAAAAACAAGAACAAAATTTAAAAACAAACAAAATATGTTGTTTAATGACTAGATTTTGGGGTGGAGGTCAGAGGTCAAGTGGTAGAAGGAGTGAAAGAGAAGAAGGGTCTGGAGACGGGGGGGGGGAGAGAGAGAGAGTGAGAAGGGGAGAGGGATCCAGTGAGATTGTGTTGAAAGTGAGGGGTGGAGTGATGCAGTGGGTGAAAGAGAATGTTAACTGTGAATATTTTTTGTTAACCTTAAATGTGAAGCTGGAACAATCTCCTTAACCACCCCTGCCCCACCAAACACCTCTATGCATGCTTTATTTTTTTTTAATATTTTTCTGCTGAACAACATGTGCATCTTTGTAAACTTCACCAAGAAGTATTGTATGTAATTCTTATTCCAAGTTAGGTAACTTATGATGTACATCTCATTCCATAAATAATAATAATAATAATCCTTTCTACTATAGGCATAAGGCCTGAAAATTTGGAGCAGGGGTAAGTTGATTACATCGACCCTAGTACTTCACTGGTACTTGTTTCATTGACCCCGAAAGGATGAAAGGTAAAGTCAACCACAGTGAAATTTGAACTCAGAATGTAAAAACAGACAAAAAACAGCTAACAATTTTACCTGTTCGCCACCTTTAAAAAATTGTCTCCATAAAGCCTCCAGTGAGAATTGAACATGTGATTTTTGGTTTTCAAGACCAGTGCTCTAACCCCTGAATAATAATGGTTACAAATTTTGACACAAGGTCAGCAGTTTCAGAGAAGGACTAAGTCAGTTACATTGACCCCAGAGCATAACTGGTGCTTAATTTATCAACCCCGAAAGGATGAAAGGCAAAGTTGACCTTGGCAGAAATTGAACATAGAATGTGAAAATGGACAAAATTCCACTAAGCATTTCGCCTGATTGCTAATGGTTCTGCCAGCTATAATAAATAATAATAATAATAATAATAATAATAATAATCCTTTCTACTAAAGCACAAAGCCTGAAATTTTGGTGGGAGGAGACTAGGCGATTACATCAACCCCAGTACGCAACTGGTACTTATTTTATTGACACTGAAAGTCGACTGGGGTGGAATTTGAACACAAGAATGTAAAGACAGATAAAATACCGCAAAGCATTTTGGCCAGTATGCTAACGTTTCCCCCAATTCACCACCTTAATAATAATAATAATAATAATAATAATCCTTTCTATTGGAAGCACAAGGCTTCAAATTTGAGGGAAGGGATTATGTCGATTACATCGACCCCAGTACGCAACTGGTACTTAATTTAATGACCCCCAATAATAATGGTAACTGTAGTAATTGGTGCAGTTGGCACAACACCCAAAATACTATTTAAAAAACTGAAAGTGATTACATCGACCCCAGTACACAACTGGTACTTATTTCAATGACCCTGAAAGGATGAAAGGCAGAATCAACCTTAGTGGAATTTGAACTCAGAATGTAGTGACGGGCGATTTTTGCTATAAGGGGATGAGTCAATTACAGCGACCCCAGTGTTCAACTGGTACTTGTTTTAACGACCCCGAAAGAACGAAAGGTAAAGTGGACCTTGGCAGAATTTGAACTCAGGACGTACAGACAAATGAAATGCTGCTAAGTATTGTGCTTGGTGCACTAACAATTCCGCTAGCTTGCAATTGTAGAAATAAAAATAGTAATAATAATAATAATAATAATAATAATAATAATAATAATAATAATCCTTTCTACTATATGCACAAGGCCTGAAATTTTAGGGGAGAGGATGAGTCAATTACATCAACCCCAGTGTTTCACTGGTACTTAATTTATCGACCCCCTGAAAGAATGAAAAGCGAAGTCAACCTCGGCAGAATTTGAACTCAGAATCTAGCGACGGGTGAAATACTGCTAAGCATTTCGTCCAGTGTGCTAACAATTCTGCCAGCTCACTGCCTTTATGATGACAATGATGGTGGTAATAATAATAATAATAATAATAATAATAATAATAATAATAATAAGCTAATCAAAAATGCTTATAAAAACCTTATAATTTGCAGAAAAAGACTTTGTGAGACCTCTGACAACAGGCTGCCGTTTGCTCTCACAGAATTGAATCAACCATAAGACTAAGAGCTCTGGGAAGTAAAATAATAATGATAATAATAATAATAATGGTGGTTTCTAACATAGGCACACAGTAACATATATGTACGTAAGTGTATGTGGTGGGGGAGAAAGTTAGTAAACTAAAATATCTTTGACTGGTTCTTAAATGTTTTGATAGTACCTGGCCAGTAGGAAGCAAATCAAATTCAGGCTTGCCAGGATTTGAACCTATAATGTAGAGAGTCGTAACTAAGTAACGTCAAACCAACCAATCAAGTCTGCCACATCACTTCCTGAACAATAACAACAACAGCAGCAACAACAACAACAACAACAACGTTATGTTGATGTTAGGTGTAATCTATTACTATTGAGGTGGTGGTGGTGGTGGTGGTGACGGTGGTAAGATGATGTCGTGGTCTTCAGACATTTCTCAAAGACACTAGCAGCAAAGAAATGTTTTATTTACAACCAGGGAAAAAAAATCAAGACACACACTCACACACTGACCAAAAACCCACCACCATCACAATCACAGCCTCCTTGCCCCATCCCACATCCCCCTCAAGTAACCCTCAAGCAACATAAAAAAAAAAATTAAAGTAACCCTACAAGATTAAGCTCATCCAGCTAGAAACACCAGCCACATCACATGCTACAGCTTGAAAATAAAGAAGGACACATCAGTAAACAGAACAAATGTGGTCCATGATAGACAACAAATTTTTTTTTTTTAAATGAAAACCGATGGGATGGTCACGGTTGGAACGTCTTTGATCCAAGATTTGCTTTTGTCTGCTCGTCTGACCAGAGTTGACTGGGGTAGGGGGTAGGTGTAACAACAACAACAACAACAGCAACAACAATGATAATAATGTTTCTAACGTAGGTTAAAGGGCCAGAAATTCTGAAAGGAGGGGCCAGTTAATTGATTAAGTCCATCATAGCCACGCTGTCCCAGTATGTATCCCGTGCTTTTAATCTTATTGACCTTATAAGGATAAAAGGCCAAGCTGACCTCGGCTGGGTTTGGACACAGAGCAATAAAGAAACAAAACAAAACACCGAAACCGCATCCTTGTCTGATAATCTAACGACCCAGCCACACCACTGCCCTGACAATAATAATAATAATGATAATGGTTTCAAATTTTGCCACAAGGGCAGTAATTTTGAGGGAGAGGGATAGTCGATCACATCGACCCCAGTACATAACTGGTACTTAATTTATTGACCCCGAAAGGATGAAAGGCAAAGTCGACTCCAGCAGCATTTGAACTCACAATGTGAACACTGACAATATACCGTTAGGCGTTTCACCCAGTGTGCTAATGATTCTGCCTTCAATAATAATGATGATAATAATAATAATAATAATAATAATAATAATAATAGATTCTGATTTATGCACAAGGCCAGCAGTCTTAAGGATAGGAGTTTAGTCGATACCAGATACCATCCATCCATCCATCCCAGTACTTCGACTGGTACTTTAATGATTGACCCCAAAAGGATGAGAAGCTAAGATGACCACAATGAGATTTGAACTCGTGACACAAACAGCCAGAAGAAATAATGCAAGGCATTTCATTCTGTTTAATATTCTAATGAATCTGCCCGGCAACCACCCTGACCATAACAAGGCCAGCAACTTTGAGGGGAGGGGGAGAGAGGCGGGGCTGGTGGGTTAGTCGGTACCTTCGACCCTTATACTTGACTGGTACTATTTTACCAAACCCTAGTGTTTTATTTTATCAACTCCCAGAAGAATGAAAGGCAAAGTTTGACCTTGGCGTGATTTGAACTCAGAACATAGAGAACTACAAGAAATATAGCAAAGCGTTTTCCCACAATGCTCTGGTGATTCTGCCAAACTACCACTCTGATAATGATGACGATGATGATGATGACAATGGTGATGGTGATGATGATAGTAGTAATAAGATTAATAGTAACGATAATGGTTTCAAATTTTGGCACAAGACCAGCAGTTTTGAAGGGAGGGGGAAGTGGATTAGTTTGACCCCAGCGCATGACTGGTACTTTATTTTATCAATCCTGGAGGGAGAGAAGGCAAAGTTGACCATGGTAGAATTTGAACTCAGAACATAGCAACGGATGAAATGCTGCTAAGCATTTTTGCCTGGCATGCAAACAATTCTACCAACTCACTGCCTTACCGATAATAATAATAATAATAATAATAATAATAATAATGCTTTCCATTATAAGCACAAGGCCTGAAATTTGGGGGAGGGAGCTTGTCAATTATATCAACCCCAGTGTGTAACTGGTACTTGATTTATTGACCCCGAAAGGATGAAAGGCAAAGTCGACCTTGGTGGGATTTGAACTCAGAATGCAGTGGCAGACGAAATACCGCTAAGCATTTCGCCCAGCACACTGACGCTTCTGCCAACTCACCACCTTAATAATAATAATAATAATCCTTTCTACTATAGGCACAAGGCCTGGATTTTGTTTGTGTGTGGGGGGGAGGGTACAATTGATCACATTGCTCTCCTCAGTATATGACTGGTACTTAGTTTATCGACCCCTGAAAGGAAAAAAAGGCAAAGTCGACCACGGCGGAATTTGAACTCAGAACGTAGTGACAGGTAAAATGCCGCTCAGCATTCTGCCCGGCATGCTAAAGATTCTGCCAGCTCACCGTCATAATAATGATAATAATAATAATAATAATAATAATAATAATAATAATAATAATAATAATAATAATAATGCTTTTGTTTTTTGTCAAATACAATCCAGGAAAAACTTTACATTGACAGAAAAGAGAGAGAGAGAGAAGGAAGAGAGAGGGAAAGCTGGAGAGAGAGAGAGAGAGAGAGAGAGAGAGGGGGTAGGGAGATAGACAAGTGAAGGGTGTGGTGATGGCGGTGTAGAGAAAGAAAACAAGAAGTTGTGACATTTATGTGGTTGTGAATAATAATAATAACAACAATAATAATAATAATAATAATAATTATTATTATTATTATTATTATTATTATTCTAATCATAATAATAACTTTTCCTCTTATAGGCACGAAGCCTGAAATAGGGGTTGGGGGAGGGGATGGAGAGAGGGAGGTGGTCGATTACATCGATACCCCCCACCCCCGCCAATACTTGGTACTTTATTTTATCGACCCCACCCTCTCAAGAAAGGATGAAAGCAGAAGTCAACATTGAGAAAATTAAAAGTTGAACTTGGAACAAAAAGCAAGAAGGATTTGCCAGCTTACCACCTTTAGCAGTAGTAGTAGTAGTAGTAGTGGTAGTAGTAGCAGTAATAGTAGTAGTAATCCTTTTCTGCTATAGGCACAGGGCCTAATAATAGTGGTTTAAAATTTTGCCAGAGCGGCAGCAGTTTTGGGGCAGGGGTGGGGATAGTCGATTACCGACACCAGCAGAGCTTGAACTCAGAACGTAAACACAGAGGAAAATGATGCTAAGCATTTTGCCCAGCATGTTAACAATTCTGCCAGCTCAACATCTTAATAATAATAATAATAATAATAATAATAATAATAATAATAATTATGATAATAATAATAATTATGATAATTATTATTATTATTATTATTATTATTTCTATTTTAGGCTCAAGGCCTTGAAAATTTTTGGGAGAAGAGGGCAATAGTCGATTACATCAACCCCAGTGTGTAACTGGTACTTATTTCATCGACCCTGAAAGGATGGAAAGCAAAGCCGATCTCAGCGGAATTTGAACTCAGAACGTAGCGGCAACCGAAATATAATAAATAATAATAATAATAATAATAATAATAATAATAATAGTAATGATAACGATGATGATGATGATAATGATGATGATTATTATTTCCATCACTGACACAATGACATAAGGCCATGTGTGGCTTTCTTGGGGTGTCGCGAAGCGGGGGTGTGGTGGGGACGGGAGTGTGGGGGTGGGACACAGCAGATTAAATCGACCACCTCACCAATC
The DNA here is from genome assembly GCF_046866305.1 of Octopus bimaculoides. Classification (NCBI taxonomy): domain Eukaryota; kingdom Metazoa; phylum Mollusca; class Cephalopoda; order Octopoda; family Octopodidae; genus Octopus; species Octopus bimaculoides. The sequence goes on from NC_142953.1 coordinate 28,101,698, forward strand.
CCGAACTCTACGATGCCCCACACTCCACTGTGTTTGTCCCAGTATGTGACTGGTACTTTGTATTCTTCATTATTTTTTTTTGTTGTCGACCTCCTCTGGGTAAGATGAAAAAAAGCAGTTGCCGCCCCTTGGTGGGGGATTCGAAACAATACACTAAAAGTAGGGATAACCAAACAACAGCACATTTTGTCCCATGTTCTTCAGAGATTCTGCCAATAGGTGGTCCTTTGTGGCAATAATAATAATAATAATAATCCTTTCTACTATAAGCACAAGGCCTGAAATTTGAGGGTAGGGGATTAGTCGATTACATTGACCCCAGTACTTGACTGGTACTTATTTCATCCCAAAAGGATGAAAGGCAAAGTCCACCTTGGCAGAATTTGAACTCAGAATGTAAAAATGGACGACATGCAGCTAAGCATTTCATCCAATGTGCTAATGACTCTTCTGGCTCACCGCCTTTGATAATAATAATAATAATAATAATAATAATAATAATGGTTTCAAATTTTGCCACAAGGGCAGTAATTTTTGGGCGGGGACAGGGATGAGTCGATTACATCAACTCCCCAGTGCATAACTGGTACTTATTTTATCGACCCCCCCAAAAGGATGAAAGGCAAAGTTGACCTCAGCAGAATTTGAACTCAGAATGTAGAGATGGACGAAACGCCGCTAAGCATTTCGTCCAGCATGGTAATAACTCTGCTAGCTTGCCGCCTTTAACAATGATAATAATAATAATAATAATAATAATAATAGTAATATTAATGGTGATTTTTTTTTTTTTTTTACATAGGCACAAGGCCACAGATTTTGTGAGGGCAGGTAATGTAAAGTCGAAATGCACCAATCAACGTAAACCCCCAACCTTGCTGTCCCTCATGTATTTGGTTGGTAGTTCATGTTTTATTGAACCCTTGTCCCCATGCTCCTCTGAAGAATAAAAGGCAAAGTTGATCTCAGCGGAATTTGAACTTAGAACAGAGACAAAAGAAAACAAAAAAAAAAAACAAAAAAAAAATTTTAAATAGATCGTAAAGAGAACCGTAACTAAATACCACAAGGCATTTTGTCCGTTCAGTGCTCTTTCGATTCTGCCAATCCACCAGCGTTTTTTTTTGTTTCTTTTTATAATAACCAATAATAATTATAATGAAAATGAGGAGGGGGGGGGGGTTGTGTGTGTGTGCTTGTGTGTTTGAAATATAACATTATATATCCATGGAGAGCTACATTTTGAGGTCAGCCATCATGGTTGAAAAGTCTGATAACCGCTGATAATCTGGATCTTCGTCTTTGTCGTCTTTGTCGGTATCTTTGAAAGTAGGATTCTGAGAGTTTCTAGGCAGCTTCAGTGTGCAGGGCAACATCTCCCGCATGACTGTATGGTGAGTAACCAGCGATGCCAGGTTTGGCCATTCCTTATCAAGTCCCTGCAACAAAAAAAATAGGGAGAAGAAAAAAAAGATAAACAAATAAAATAGAATGGAAAAATGTTAGTAGCTACAACTGCAGAACACACCCCATACAGCAAAGAAGTATTCCTTCATATTTTGGTACAAGTCTATACAGTAACCCTTCGACTATCAAGGGTGTGACATTCCAAAACCCACCACGAGAGGTGGACATCAGCAAAGTAGAAACAGTACTGTAGTGTATATTGTTTTTATTATTATTTTTATAATTTGCATATATTCTGTTGTCTGGGGAGGATCATTCTCTTTTAGTGCCTTATTAATTTAACACACTCACTGGTTAAGTTTCCACTCATTTACTTATTTATTTTTCCTAAAATTTTCATTGCGTCTTGCAACCTTTTCATATATATATATATATATATATATATATATATATATATATATATATATATATATATATATAAAAGAATAAGATAAAGAGACCAATGGCATAAGTAAAATTATACAGCTGTAAGACTTTCTATATAAAATATAAATTTATTTATGCCATTGGTCTCTTTATCTCATTCTTTTTATATATACACATGCTAATACACGACCCATCTTATATTCCCCACTCATATTGCAACAACATCAGGGGCAAAACTAGTCAGTATACAGCACTTACTCGGTATTACCTGTATCTTTAGAGTTTGGTTGACTCCAATACCCTTCGTAACCTACATATATATATGTGTGTGTGTGTGTGTCAATGACTATTGAAAAGGCTGCAAGACACAATTGATGGAGATCGGAATTTGTGCCGTACTGTGTGTCAGAGTGTTCTCAAGAGGTTTGAAGAATGTTGCAATGTTGAAAGAGGACATTTTGAGCATCTGAGAGATTAAACATTGTCTGTTTAAGATGTGCATAAACAATATGGTGGAGGCGCAATGGCCCAGTGGTTAGGGCAGCAGACTCGCGGTCATAGGATCGCGGTTTCGATTTCCAGACCGGGCGTTGTGAGTGTTTATTTAGCGAAAACACCTAAAGCTCCACGAGGTTCCGGCAGGGGATGGTGGCGAACCCTGCTGTACTCTTCCACCAACAACTTTCTCTCACTCTTACTTCCTGTTTCTGTTGTTCCTGTAATTCAAAGGGTCAGCCTTGTGTCACGCTGAATATCCCCGAGAACTACGTTAAGAGTACATGTGTCTGTGGAGTGCTCAGCCACTTGCACGTTAATTTCACGAGCAGGCTGTTCCGTTGATTGGATCAACTGGAACTCTCGACGTCGTAAGCGACGGAGTGCCAACAAAACAATATGATTGTAAGACAAAAATTTAAATGTAATAAAATGTTTTAAAAGAAATTTAATGTGCCTATGTGATAACTGTAAACCTACTTTTGGGCCGACCTGTATATATATTTGCCTTTTACATGATCCAAACACCATCTTTTGCTATGTCCTACACTTTTAGCCCAATAACAACAGTTATTTTACTAAATCACACCAAATTACTGGTTGCTTTCAAAAATAACTGAAATAAAACATAAGCAATGATGTAATTTCATAAGAAATATAACCACAAAATGGTTGATTTAAACATTAAATAAATCTGTTCCCAAAAATCAGAAATTTTTTCTTCAAATTTCCATTAAATCTACCCCGACCTTTGACCAACCTTAAGAGACACAAAGTTTATATAACAGCATCTTGCTTCACTTACCTTTAACTTAACCCCGCGATGTGTTTTAAGGATAAGATAATGGGAAATGCCCGACAGATTTTCATATTTCGGCACCTTAACCGATAAGGCATAACATCCTGGGTGGGTGGTGCTGTCTCGTACAATGAAAGAGCCAACTTCTTCTTGTTGTAAGATCTCCAGAGCAATTTCTCTGTGGAGGGAGAACAAAAAAAAAAAAAAATACATATATAATTTGTAACACATCGTCAGTGAACAATGAACATGTTAAACCAAGATTTATTCCCCTTGCACCAAAAAGGTTATTTAATGTGTGTGGACGTATTTATATATAAAAGTTATCTTTTATTCTTAATTTTCGCATTTACTAATAGCAACCCCCTCAGTTTGTGGTTTTATTTTGCATATAAATATAAAATATATATGTATATATACACACACTTTTCATCAAATGAATTCTAAGGTTTATATCATAAATGCGCTTCTAGAATATTTCCTTTATATTTTTCAAATATTCTAAGTCAGGAACATTTTTAACCAATTCCCCACCAAAATACATACATACATACATACACACATACATGCATACATACAATCATACATACATACATACATGCATGCATGCATGCATGCATGCATGCATGCATGTATGTATGTAGGCAGTGAGAGAAACAGAATGGCCAAAGGACAGTTCTAACATGTAGCCTGTTTACCTTGGAATACCGGCCTGGTACCATGAAGCATGCCGTAATGCCTCATCTTCAATGTGACTTCGGTCAAGACCCATCAGAGATTCTAGTCTGCAATGAAAAAGAAGAGGAGAGAAGAGAATGAATGAGTGGAAGGAAGATGGTGAGAGAGGGAGGAGTGCATTAGCAACGGTAGTTAGAGTTTCTTTGGGGTTAGGGTTGGAGGTCATCATCATCATCATCATTTAATCTCTACCTTTCCATGATTGCACATGGAAGACAGAATTCATTGAGACAGATTTTTCAATAGCCAGAAGCCTTTCCACCTATTTCCATGGCTAGATAGGTTATGTTTATGATTAGATCGACCCCAGTATGCAGCTGGTATTAAATTTATCAACCTCAAAAGGATAAAAAGCAAAGTCGACCTTGGTGGAATTTGAACTCAAAACGTAAAGACAGATGCAATACTGCTAAGCATTTCGCCCGGCGTGCTAACATTTCTGCCAACTCACTGCGTTACCATCACTAATAATACTGTCACCAATACCATCACTACCACAACACTACAACCACCACCACCACAATCACAATCACCACCAACACCACAAAACTACACCCACCACCATCACCACCAAACACTACCATAATCACCACTACTACCACCACCACTACAACAACAACTACATGAACACTACTACCACCAACAAGGCCGTCACAACCATCACCATCACCACCACTTCCACCAATAATAATGCCATCATAAACATAACAAACATCACCACTAGCATCATACCACCACATCACCATCATCATCATCACATCTACCACCACAATAACTACTATTACCAACATATCCACCACCACCACCGCCGCTGCTGCCACCACCACCACCAATCTTACAACCATTAGTGTTTGTTTAGTTAAAAGGCAGGTGTTTCCCCTCGTTTGCCATTCCACCCCGCCCTGCTCCCAAAGAATCAGTGAGTCTCTGGCGAGAGAGCAGCATGTTGGCAGTGGTCCAATGGTAAATTATAGAGTGAAGAGTCTTGTCTAAGGTCAACGTGTAATTGGTGGTGGTGGTGGTGGTGAGAGGAGAGTAACTGGACGTGGTTGGTTAGAGACAGTTACCAAAGATGATAGGGCAGTGTGTGAATGCGTGTGTGTATGAGAATGTGTGTGTGTGTGTGCGTGTGTGTGTGTGTGCATGTTTGGCTAGACAGATTGACAGATAGATATACATACACACATATACACAAACACACATGTATATGTATATATTCTTTTATATTTTTATTTCATTTGTTTCAGTCATTTGACAGCGGTCATGCTGGAGCACCACCTTTAGTCGAACAAATCGATCCCGGGAGTTAACTTTTGTAAGCCTAGTACTTATTCTATCAGTTTCTTTTGCCAAACCGTTAAGTTACGGGGACGTAAACACACCAACATCGGTTGCCAAGCGACAGTGGGCAGACAACCACAGACATATATTCATATATATGTGTGTGTTTTTGTATATATACATATATATATATATAGATATAGATATGCAGGGCAGGGAATCGTCAATTAGTAATAAAATTAATAATTAACAATTTTGCCGGGTACTAAATTAACTAAAGGCAGGTGGTTTTTTACTCTTCTCTACTGTTTTTTGTTCTGTGTGTATCAAAAATATCGCTATCAATCTGGAGTAATAATTTGTAGTTTTGAAATCAGTAGTTCTTTGACTGCTATTTCTGAATTCTCAGTATGTTGGAGAAGCAGGTTACTGTCAATCCCTATATATTTATGATATATATATATATATATATATATATATATATATATATATATATATACACACACACACACACACATATACATATAGATATATTAATACACACACATATATATAGATATATAAATGAATAAATATATATATATATATATATATATATATATATATATATATATATATATATACATACATGCACATACATACATATTAGGTCCACTGGAAAGTTCTCAGCATTTTTAAGCTAAATCCTTTAACGCTTCATTGAACACACCCAAAACGTAACAGTTGAAACTTTGGCATGCTTGAAGTGGTAGTGCATCTTTTCTTAGATTTATTTTCCATTCCGGTTACCCTTTATTGACATTTGAAGTGGATAACCAAAAATTTCATATTCGTGTTGTAATGCTTTTCTCATTCTTTTAAAAAAAGGAGAAATTGCTGCTCAGTCTGGCAAAAACACTTCCAAAGATTATGGTAATGATACTGTAGGTGAATCAACTGTTTGAAGGTGGTTTGCAAAATTTCAAGCTGGGGAGTTTAGCTTGGAAGATGACAGTCACAGTGGAAGACCTTCAAAATTAGATGAAGATGTTTTGAAGGCAAAAATTGAAGAAGACTCCAATATCATGACTAGAGAACTTGCAGACGAGTTGTGAATTTCTAAAAATACGGCTCATGAACACCTGGTGAAGCTAGGATACATTTCTTGCTATAATGCATGGGTCCTTAACAATCTCTCAGAAAAGAATTGCTCGGACAAGTATTCTGTTTGTGATATGCTTTTGAAATAAAATGAAAGCATGCCGTTATTTAAACAACTTGTGACTGGAGATGATAAATGGATTGTGTATGAAAATGTAGTGTGAAAAAGATCCTGGTGTTTGCATAAGTATCCCCTGAAACAGCAACCAAAAACGAATATCTATACAAAAAAAGCTATGCGTTGTGTTTGGTGGGATCATAAAGGCATTATTTATCATGAGCTTCTCCCACAAAACCAGACCATTAATTCTGATGTGTACTGTCGTCAGCTGACTAAATTGAACCAAAAAATCAAAGAATTGAGGCCAGAGATAGCCAACAGGAAAGGGGGAGTGTTCCAACAAGACAATGCCCAACCACATGTAACTTTGGCTACCCAAAACAAAGTTATATGAACTTGGCTGGGATCTCTTACCCCATCCTCCATATTCTCCTGATATTGCACCATCTGACTACCATTTGTTTTTGTCTCAACAGAACTCATTGCAAGGAAAAACATTTAATGATTCAGATGGAATGAAAATACATCTAGATAACTTTTCTTCTTCAAAACCAGTCAGATTTTATGCTGATGGAATATTTAAATTGCCTGATAGATGAGCAAAGGTCATTAATAATAATGGAAATTATTTCATTGCATAAAATTTATTGAAAGGTCAATTATTTATATCCTGTTTCGCATATTAAAAAATGCTCAGAACTTTCTGGACCACCTCATACATACATACATACATACATACATACATACATACATACATAAATGTGTATACATGTGTATGTCAGTAAATGCATGTGTATGTCAGCTATGTATTTGTGTGTGTGTAAACAAATGTGTTTCTTTTACTCCCCTGTTTGGATGGGAGATACGGACCGCAGACATTCATTAAACCTAGAGTTTCCAAACCATCATTCCTGTCACCTGACAAGATAATATTACACACTCAGAAAAAATCCTCCACAAAACCAAAACCAACAATGTTGAATCCACAAGGAGTATCAAGAGCTCGCCACAAAAATCTTTTTTAATTATTCTTTTATTCTTTTACTTGTTTCAGCAAATCGAGCCCAGGACTTATTCTTTGTAAGCCTAGTACTTATTCTATTGGTCTCTTTTGCTAAACCCCTAAGTTACAGGAACATAAACACACCACCATCAGTTGTCAAGCGATGTTGGGTGGGGACAAACACAGACAAACACAAACATATACACACACATATATATATATATATATATATATATATATATATACATATATACGATGGGCTTCTTTCAGTTTCCGTCTACCAAATCCACTCACAAGGCTTTGGTCGGCCCAAGGCTATAGTAGAAGACACTTGCCCAAGGTGCCATGCAGTGGGAATCAACCCGGAACCATGTGGCTGGTAAGCAAGCTACTTACCACACAGCCACTCCTGCGTCTATAGGCTACAGAAAATTAATATGAATTCTTGAAGATCTTGGAGAATATTATTCTTAATTTTGTTATGCACTGTTATGACAAATAAAACCAGGTAAATAAATTATTCCTTTATTCTTTAATAAATTTGAGCCATTTGAATGTGGCCATGCTGGAGCGCCATCTTATAAGATTTTAGTCGAACAAGTCACCCTCAAAACTTATTCTTTGTAAGCCTAGTACTTATTCTATTGGTCTCTTTTGCCAAACTGCTAAGTTACGGGAGACATAAACACACCTGCATCAGTTATGAAGAGATGACAGGGAACAAACACAGACACACATACATAAATATATATACATATATATATATATACACCAAATCCACTCCCAAGGCTTTGGTTGGCCTGAGGCTATAGTAGAAGACACTTGCCCAAGGTGCCACGCAGAGGGATGGAACCCAGAACCATGTGGTTGGTAAGCAAGCTTCTTACCACATGGCCATGCCTATATATATAGCTTATTTTTCTAAGTGTTTAGCAATAAAATGTGTTTTTTAACCCTTTTGTAACCATAATCTAATGAAATACATGGCCTTCGTTTCAATTATTTTGGAAATAATGAAAATTTTCTTAAAATAGCTCTGCTGGTACTAAGCTGGTGTTTGGAACCTAAATTAATATGGAATTTTTCTTGGAAGGTTTCAATTTAGATCACTTTAACCTGCGCTGTTGTTACCATATTCTACTGAAATATATTGCCTATGTTTCAATTAATTTTGGAAATAATGAAGAATACAATAAAATAACTTTGTCATTATATAGCTGCTATTTGGAACATAAATTAACATGAAATTTGGGTGGAAAGTTCTTAGATCAGTTTAATCATTTTGCTTCTATGTTTCTATTGAAATATGCTGCCTATATTTTAGTTAATTTTGAAAATAATGAAAATTTAGGAAAAAACTATCATCATTAAGTTGATGTTTGGAAGAAACCCTTTTGTCACCATTTCTGTTGAAATACACCGACTTCCAATTAATTTTGAAAATAATGAAAAATTTAGTAAAATAACTGTAATCATTAGGTGCAGGAGTGGCTGTGTGGTAAGTAGCTCGCTTACCAACCACATGGTTCTGGGTTCAGTCCCACTGCATGGCACCTTGGGCAAGTGTCTTCTACTATAGCCTCGGGCCAACCAAAGCCGTGTGAGTGGATTTGGTAGACGGAAACTGAAAGAAGCCCATTGTATATTTGTATGTGTGTGTGTGTGTGTGTGTGTGTGTGTGTGTGTGTGTGTGTATGTGTGTCTGTGTTTGTCCCCCCAACATCGCTTGACAATCAATGCTGGTGTGTTTACATCCCCGTAACTTAGCGGTTCAGCAAAAGAGACCGATAGAATAAGTACTAGGCTTCCAAAGAATAAGTCCTGGTGTCGATTTGCTCGACAAAAGGCGGTGCTCCAGCATGGCCGCAGTCAAATGACTGAAACAAGCAAAAGAGTAATAAAAGAGTAATAGAAAATGTCAAAAACATTAAGAACTACCGATATACATGCAGGTACCGAAGGAGATGGCTTGGCTGTGTTGTGTATGGGTCTCACTCATGTGCCCTTCATAAGATCTTACAAACGCAATGGTGCCATGATCAACAAAGACCCAAAAGACAAAAGCAAGGTTCCGAGGCTGACTGACAGATGAAAATCTAGCTTAATGAAAAGGGCTACCATCAAACCGCTCAATAACGAAAGCCATTACTCAATGCAGCTGCACAATTGCCCAGGTTTACTGTCTGATGCAGATTGAATAGATGGAAGGAAAATTAACCTACCACTGCCGGGGAAGCAAAAAAAGAAAAAACATGTGCATAGTTACACTTGACCCCTCCAACCAATCGTTTAAATGTCCCATCTACAACGCAAGCTTCACATCAACATTTTGGTGCTAACCTACCCAAGACCACCACTGGTTCTGTGATACAAACTTTTATTTAAAACGGTCTAAATTAAAAACCTTCTGTCAAAATTTAATGTTAATTTATGTTCCAAATACCAGTGAAATAAAAACAAATTTATTTTATTAAATTTTTTCATCGTTATCAATATTGAAACAACAGAAATATGGTAACAAAAGAGTTAAAGTGATCTAAATTAAAAACCTTCCATCACAATTCTATGCCGATTTATGTTCCAAACACTAACATATAATGACAGCATTTTTACTAAGTTTTTAATTATTTTTTAAATTAATTGAAACAAAGCCAAAGTATTTCAACAGAAATATTCTTTTATTCTTTTATTCTTTTATTTGTTTCAGTCATTTTGACTGGGGCCATGCTGGAGCACCACCTACAGTCGAACAAATTGACCTCAGGACTTATTCTTTGTAAGTTCAGTATTTATTCTATCGGTCTCTTTTGCCGAACCGCTAAGTTATGGGGACATAAACACACCAACAACGGTTGTCAAGCGATGGTGGGGGAGACAAACACAGACACACAAACATATATATGATAGGCTTCTTTCAGTTTCCATCTACCAAATCCACTCGCAAGGCTTTGGTTGGCCCAAAGCTATAGTAGAAGACACTTGCCCAAGGTGCCATGCAGTGGGACTGAACCCAGAACCATGTGGTTGGTGAGCAAGCTTCTTACCACACAGCCATGCCTGAATTGGGAAGTAAAGTCCCGAAGGGAACCACTAACGAAGGAGATGCCATAATTGGATTCAAATGGCAACCATGAGCACATGCTGTGATTGTATGCACCTGCGTAACCAGGAGTGTACATGACTGTTTGTGTGTCTGTGTGTGTGTGTGTCCGTGCGTCTTACCTGTGAGTTTGTTTTAGATCAGAACTATGAAAGTGTTGACTAAACTGTTGTTGGTACTCATATATGGGTGGTGAGTGGTCAGTGGTCAGTGTGGAAGTCTGGGGTAGGTTGTACACATAGCAGGGTAATGTTTGCTCCGACATGCTGGTACCTGAATAGTCATTGTAGTGGCAGTGGTGTAAACCAATTGACTAAAATCTAATTAACGAGGGGTGGTGTGTGAACGTATGTGTGTGTGCGTGCTTGCATGTGTGTGTGTGTGTGTGTGCGTGTGTGATGTAGTAGCAATGTCTAGTGACTGACTGGTTAAAGCATAATTATGTAGGGTGGTGTGTGTATATGTATGTACGTACAGACATATGTATGTGGAAGTGATATGGTGATTGACTGACTGAAGTTGTGTGTGTGTGTGTAGGTGATGGTGGGGGTAAACAAACTAACTGAAGACAGGTTAGAGCATGGAGGCGTGTGTGGCTGTGGTGGAGTAGATTATGGTGGGGATGGGGTATGCTACTGATTTCACTCAAAAGTCAAGGTGGACTCTACCAACCTGTGATACCTATTTACACCTTCATGGACTACACCACTTTGTGGTACCTACCATTTGCAGTTAGGTGGACTGTACCATCCTGTGATACCTAACTGTTGTTGGGTGGACTGTACCAACCTGGGATACCCACTTACAGATACTGGTTCGACTGTAACATCCTGTCACACCCACTTACAGATGCTGGATGGACTGTGCAATCCTGTCACACCCAGTAAAGGATGCTGGATGAACTGTACCATCCTGTGACACCCACTAACAGATGTTGGATTGACTGTACCATCCTGTGACACCTACTTATGAATGCTGGATGGAGTGTACCATCCTGTGACACCCACTTATGGATGCTGGATGGACTGTACCATCCTGTGACACCTGCTAACAGATGTTGGATGGACTGTACCATCCTGTGACACCTGCTAACAGATGTTGGATGGACTGTACCATCCTGTGACACCTACTAACAGATGTTGGATGGACTGTACCTCTTCTGTAGCCCGTGGTACAGCAAGGGGTGGATCGCTTGCGTTTTCAATGATGGGTATTGAGTTGTTTGATCAACTGAATTATCTGATCATTGAGTTAGCATATAAGTGGCTGAGTATTCCACAGCCACTCACATGTACCTTAAGAGAATTCTCAAGAAGAATCATTAACACAGAGCAACAGGGTTGTTACATAAAAAACAAAATCAACCAACAAAAAGAAACAAATGTTATTGATGTCTGCAGAGGTAATAGTAGTGGTGGTGGTGGTTGGGGTGGTGGTAATTGTTGTAGTAATACTGGAGGTAGTTGTAGTGGTGGCAGCAGTAGTAGTGGTAGTGGTTACAGTAGTAATGGTGGTAGTTGTAGAGGTGGCAGAAGTGGTGGTGGCTGTAGTGTTTGTGGTGGTGGTTGCGGTTGCAGTTATAGTGGCATGGTAGCAGTGGTAATACTTGTAGTGGTGGTTGTTCTAGTGATGGTTGTAGTAGAAGTGGTACTAGATACTGTGGCGGTTCTAGTAGTTGTATATTCATAGAGGTAGAGAAAGTGGAAAGGTAATGCTTTCGTACTAGTGGGGGGGGGGCGGAGTGATAGTAGAAATGGGGGGAAGGCAGTAGTAGTAGTAGTGGTGGTGGTGATGAGGGTGTTGGAGGTGGTGTGGCAGTAGCTTTGGAAACCATAATGGTAATGGTGGTGCTAGTACTGGTGGTGGTGGTGGTGGCTGTGCTACGATGTTTATCTGAGGCAGACTTTGGAAAGAGGAAGTGTGTCAACAAGTCACAGGGGAAGATGTACATATGTGTGTATATATATGTGCGCGTATATATATATATATATATATATATATATATATATATATATATATATATATATATATATATATATATATACACACACACACACATACATACATCATACAAACACCAATACTTATACACACACTGATTGCATAAACATACATAGCCAAAAAGCCAAACACATAAACACACAATGAGAAAACAGTAAACACACACACACACACACACACACATATATATATATATATACATCCACACACATACGGTGGTGCACCAGCATGACCGCAGCCACTTGGCTGAAACACATAAATAAATAAATAAATAAAAAATACATATACACACATGCATGCACATACACAGAAACATGCACATACATACTTATGCATACATGTACACACACATAAACACACACACGTATATACATACACTTACATACATATACACATATGCATGCACACATACATATACATGCATGTACGCATATACATATACACACACACACACATACAGATACATGCATATACACGTATACATATACACATATGCATGGGCACACATAAACATTCAGACACACCCACACACAAGTACATACATATACACAAATATATACACACATACACACACCGTAAGGAAATGGGGTCAATGAAATAATTTACAGAAAGCAACTTAAGTTCCAGAAACATTTTGGTAAATTTACAACACACATATACAGACACACACACACATATACATATATGAACACATACATACACACATACATAAATAAACATATACACAAGCATGGAAAAAAATGATATAAGAATGATGTTGCATAATTTGTATGTGTGTGTATGTACGTAGGTATGTGAGTATGTGTTCATATATATATATATATATATATATATATATATATATATATGTGTATATATATATATATATATATATATATATATATATATATATATATACATATATACAAACATATAAATCTGACCATGCTGCATAATTATGTGAGTGTATGCACATACATGCGTATGTGTGTGTGTGTATATGTATGCATATATGTATGTATGTATGTATGAGTCTATGTGTGTGTGTGTTTATATATTTATAAAAACATAAACGTGAGTGTACATATACAAATACACACACACACACACACACACACACACATATATACATATATATGCATACATTACATCTAATTACACACAGAGGAACACACACACATACTCAATCACAGGGCTGTGTTAGCAATTATTTTTATTCAAGAAATGTTATCTGTAGGGGTGGCTGTGTGGTAAGTAGCTTGCTAACGAACCACATGGTTCCGGGTTCAGTCCCACTGCGTGGCACCTTGGACAAGTGTCTTCTACTATAGCCTTGGGCCGACCAAAGCCTTGTGAGCGGATTTGGTAGATGGAAACTGAAAGAAGTCCTTCTTATATATGTATATATATATATATATATGTATGTCTGTGTACAGGTTTGTGTGTCTGTGTCTGTCCCTACAACATCGCTTGACAACCAATGCTGGTGTGTTTACGTCCCCGTAACTTAGCGGTTCAGCAAAAGAAAACCGATATAATAAGTACTCGGCTTACAAAGAATAAGTCCTGGGGTTGATTTGCTCGACTAAAGGTGGCGCTCCAGCATGGCCACAGTCAAATGACTGAAACAAGTAAAAGAGTCAAAGAGTATACGTATACTCACACACACGTATGTGTGTGTATGTATACACATACATACATATATGTATGTATATATATATTATTCTTAAACAAGTAAGGTATTGACAATGACTTGACAGTTCCAGACATCTAAGTCATCATCTAATCTTATCTAAGAATAATGAATTTGTTCTTGACAAAAGTGTGAGGAGATCCTTTGACAGAGTGTGCTGGATGCTTTTTACATGGTACCTGCCCCTATGCGTTACCTATGACCCCAGCACTTGTGCTTTTTAAACAGCACCAGCACCGGTGATTTTTATGTGACACCAGAACTCTGTGTGTGTGTGTGTGTGTGTCTGTCTGTCTGTCCGGTAAGAAGCTGTCTTCCCAACCAAATGGTTCTGGGTTCAGTTCCACTGTGTGACACCTTGGGCAAGTGTGTTCAATTATAGCCTTGAGCTGACCAAAGACTTGTGAGTCGAATTGGTACATGGAAACTGAAAGAAGCCCATTATATATATATATATATATATATATATATATATATATATATATATATATATATATATATATATATATATATATATACATATCATTACACTGGCAAAAATTTGGCAAGAGAGACTGATAGAATAAGTACCAGGCTTACAATGAATAAGTCCTAGGGTTGATTTGTTTGACTAAAGGCGGTGCTCCAGCATGGCCACAGTCAAATGACTGGAACAAACAGAAGAATAACGAATAAAAATATAA
>NC_142953.1:28134003-28136503 GCF_046866305.1 Octopus bimaculoides
GTTCTTCCTCTCTCTCTCTCTCTCATTATTTCCTTCTGCTTTTTTCTCCTCTCTCTCTTTCTTCCTCTCTCTATTGGCCTTCTTTTATCCTATTTTCTTTCTCATTCTCTTTGTTTTCTTCTTGCTTTCTTTTCTGTCATTTTCCCTTTTTTTCTTCTTTTCTTGATCTATCTTCTGCCCTTCTCTCCCTGCCCTCTCTCTCTGCTTTTCTTTTGTCTTTGTTTGCTTGTTTCTTTCTTTCAGTCTCTTGAATTTTGTCTATCTTTCTTTCTCTTTCTTCTGTCTGTCTCACTTTCTTTCTTTCTTTCCTTCTTTCTTTCAATCTCTTTCATTTTTCTATCTCTCTTTCTTTCATTCTTTCTCTTTCTGTTTGTCTCCCTTCTTTCCTTCCTTCCTTCCCTCTTTCTTTCTTTCTATCTCTTTTTAACTCCCTTTCTTTCTCTCAACTTCTTTCTCATTGTCTTCCTTTTCTCTTTCTTCCTCACATTCTTTCTTTCTCTCTTTCTCTCTTTCTTTTCTTTTCCATACTCAAAATCCCTCTACATGGTGCATACTCCTGCCTACCCAGCCACATGTCAAACCTTCTGACCCATGCCAGCACAGAAGAAGGATGTCAAACTGTTATGACGTGAGTATACATGTCTGGTGTAAAACAATATTACACAAATAGTTGGTTGTGGTCATTTGAAAATAACCATTCGCAGAAATATATATCAACACAGAACACACTCCGTACTATTCGAATGCTGGTATGATACCCAGTATGATACCCACTGTTCAACTACCACCTGTCAAACCAACATACGTCAAAACTAACATGGTATGTCAACTCCGTCGAACTAACACCGTCAACTACTCCTCACAGTTCACTCAATTCTTCATTATCATGATGATCATCATCAGCATTTCGCAACTGGGGTTCCCCGGAAACCTAGCGTTCTGCAAGAGGTTCCCAGGGGTTCCGCGAGAAGGAGTGAGATAAGCGAATGCTAATTTCATGATTGTAGTATTACTATACATGCACAACATATTGATTGTTGTAATATAGACATCATCCTATCTAATCCAATATGTTATAAAAAAATATAACAACTATCATCATCATCATCATCATCGTTTAACATCCGCTTTCCATGCCAGCATGGGTTGGACGATTTGACTGGGGACTGACAAGCCAGAAGGCTGCACCAGGCTCCAATCTGATCTGGCAGAGTTTCTACAGCTGGATGCCCTTCCTAACGCCAACCACTCTGAGAGTGTAGTGGGTGCTTTTACGTGCCACCAGCACGAGGGCTAGTCACACGCTACTGGCAACGGCTACGTTCAAAAAAGGTGTTTTTTACATGCCACCTGCACGGGAGCCAGTCCAGCGGCACTGGCAATGACCTAGCTCGAATGATTTTCTAATGTGCCACCAGCACAAGTGCTAGAAGGCAACGCTGGTACCGATTATGCTCAAATGGTGCTATTTGCGGGCCACTAGCATGGAAGCCAGACAGCTGCTCTGGCAATGAACATGTTCAGACAGTGCTGTTAGTGCTCCACTGGCACGGTGCCAGTCATCAAGTATGGTTCAATTACAATTTCACTTGCCCCAACAGGTCTTCGCAAGTAGAGTTTAGTGTCCAATGAAGGGGAGGTTGGCATGGGTGCCAGTTGTCAGATTCGGTTCGATTTCGATACACACGCACAATAATAACTATAATAATATATCATGATAAACAATTGCAGCATGGAAGGTGTCTATAAGCCATTCAAAAACACACAAAAACCGTTAGACTCTTCAACATTTAAATTTAGTTTGCCAAAATATTTTCGTCACTTTGAGACCGTGACCTGTTCATTAACAAAATTCTGGGCTGCAATTTAAATGCTGAAGTGAATCCAACAGCCCCCACGTGCCCTCAAATGGCCCACAAACACCCTCCATGCTGCAATTGAATATATATATATATATATATATATATATATATATTTATTTATTTATTTAAGCAACCTAATTTCCCTTAACAAAATGATTGTGCATGCATGCGTGTGTGTGTGTGTGAATAAGGGGTCACAAAGCAGCCTTCACATAATAACCAAATCTCCTTCAAATCTTTATAGTAAGCCTAATGATTGAAATAGATTTCAATATCTTAATTTTCTCATTAAGATGTTGCTGCTTTCATGATCCAGTAGGTAAGGGTGATCAGAAGTGGAAGCTTCAAATTTCTGCCAGGAATTACAAGGGACCTTATTAAATATTTTTTAAGCAACCAGTTTTCCCTCAACAAAAAGATTGTGTGTGAGTGTGTGTCTATGTGTGAAGAAGGGGCTACAAAGCAGCCTTGATATAGTAACCAAATCTCCCTCAAAATTTTTATAGTAAATCCAATAATTGAAATAAATTTAAATATTGTAATTATCTCTTTAAAGTTGTTACTTCTTTGATTGTCCAGTAGGTAAGTGTGCTTAGAAGTAGTAACTGAACACACCAGTAGAGTTTCAGGTCTCTGCC
>NC_142953.1:28146503-28150216 GCF_046866305.1 Octopus bimaculoides
TTTGCCACCTTGGAATCCTCTGTGTAGTGGGTTGATCCACTACTCAGGAAGAGACTATTCTAGAGTACGTTCTGTCTTATCTTCGAAACGTCTAGATAGAATAGAGACAGCTGATGAAGGGATATTCCAAGTGGCTTTCCGTTTTCCTATATGTTCGTTCTGTTGTCTGTAGTTTATTGTTCTAACGTCCTGTACCCTGATATGCATGTATATACACATGTAGATGTAAGTATGTACATATATGTGTGTATACATGTATATATATTCTTTGTATTATATATATATATATATATATATATATATATATATATATATACATATACGTGAGTCATCTAAAAGTCCAGAACCGAGAGCAGTCACCATATTCCCTTCCATATCAGCCAACTCTGATGAGCATAAGGTTATATAATCGGATTGTTACCTAACACTCCATTGTTTTCCTTGCACGAAACTGATCGGTAAGATCAGCCGTGATGGATGTATAATACTGTATGTTTTGGATAACACACACACACACACACACGCACATTGTTCCCTTTGGCTATGTCCATTACCACAAGGGAGATAAGGCAACAAACTGGCAGAATTGTTAGCACACCAGACAAAATACCTAGTGGTATTTCATCCACCTTTATGTTCTGAGTTCAAATGCTACCAAAGTTAACCTTGCCTGTCATCGTTTCAGGATCAATAAAATAAGTACCAGTCATGTACTGAGCCCCTCCCCTCAAAAACTGCTGGCCCTGTGCCAAAATTTGAAATCATTATTACAAGCGACATAACAAGAGGCACAATTAGAAATTTTAATTTGAAATTCACATAAAAAAGCACCCGTGCTGGTGCCACCGAAGTAGCACCCATGCCAGCTCCACATGAAAACAGCACCACATAAAAAGTACCCAGAAAACTCTGTAAAGCGGTTGGTGTTAGGAAAGGCACCCAGCTGTAGAAACCAAGCCAAATCAGACCAGAGCTTGGAGCAGCTCTCCAGCTGTTGAACTGTCCAATCCATGCCAGCATGGAAAATGGATGTTAAATGATGATGACAATGTTGAGGAGGAGGAACTGTTCTCATGTTTAATATTCTGTTACAAGTTCTTAAAATTTCTAGACGGTGGTATTCATGTGTAGCACTATTTCGTTCTGTTTAGAAATCTTCAGCATGATTTAACCTAAAATTTATTTGTTAGATATATGACAAAGAGTGACGTTTCATTAAAAATAGTGATGAAGTTATTTACAATCTGAAGGGAAATTCATTGCAATTTTTTTTGTTTTCTGCTTCACAGAGTGTTGGTGGTTTAGAAATCAAGAGAAAGAGAGAATATGCCGAGTATATATGGAGATACATATACACATATGTAGGTACATATAACGGTTGGGTTTTATATATATATATACATGTAAGAATGTGTGTGTGTATGCGCATGTGTGTGTAGATATATATATATATATATATATATATATATATAGAGAGAGAGAGAGAGAGAGAGAGAGAGAGAGAGAGAGAGAGAGAGAGAGAGAGAGAGATCGGTTGTTTGATTAAATGATTGAGAGATAGAGAGAGAAGGACAGATAGATAAATAGACAGGCAGATACATATATAAATAGATCGGTTGTTTGATTGATCGATTGAGAAACAGAGAGAGAGAAGGATGGATAGATAGATAGATAGATAGATAGATAGATAGATAGATAGGTAGGTAGGTAGGTAGGTAGGTAGGTAGGTAGGTAGCTAGCTAGATGGACAGATGGATAGATAGATAGATAGATAGATAGATAGGTAGATAGGTAGATAGATGGTAGATAGATAGATAGATAGATAGATAGATAGATAGATAGATAGATAGACAGGTAGATACACACACATAGTGAATTCTTCTGACTATAAACTACATAGTGTGAACTGCATTGTAATGTAGAAGATTGGGGAAGAAAGCCAAAACAACAAAAAGGAAAAAAAAGATAGAGATAAAAGCAACAAAAAAAAAAGCAAAAAACTATCCCATCCTTCCCCCTCAGTTGCCAATGAAGCTGCACGGATTGGATCTGTTGGACAGTAAATGGCCATCTAGTGGTCAGTAGGTCTCCAGGTACCTCTGCTGCTCAGTAGACTGTTAATATGTCTTGGTCTGTTTAGGATAAGATTAATAGCCGCAGCAGTACCGCTGCTGAGGTTGCAGCGGACACTGCGAACAACAACAGTAACAAGAACAACAAACAACAAATGTAAGAGTAACAATAATAGAAACAGTTACAGGAGGAGGAGGAGGCAGAGGAGAGAAGAATGATAGTTAGTGTGTGTGTGTGTGTGTGTGTGTGGAGGGGCAGGAGTTTGAAGGCAGGAAGGAGCTAGAGTAGAATGAAGGAAGATGGGGAAAGAGGGTGGGGTGGCAGGCACAGGAGAAAGAAAGAAAGAAAGGAAAGAAAGAAAGAAAGAAAGAAAGAAAGAAAGGAAGGAAGGAAGGAAGAAAGAAAGGAAGGAAGAAAGAAAGAAAGGAAGGAAGAAAGAAAGAATGAAAGAAAAGAAAGAAAGAAAAAAGAAAGAAAGAAAAAAAGAAAAGAAAGAAAGAAAGAAAGGACGGCAGGACAGAAAGATGGGTGGGAGGAAGGAAATGTGTTTAGAGATTCATTTCATTAATTAATATTAATTAATATTAGCTAACACCTTAATACGGTTGACCTCTGTAAGCACAACTGAGTGGGGTGGGGGAGAGAGGGTGATCACGTTGCTGTTGTTGTAGTTAGTGTTGTTGCAGTGTTATTGATGTTGCGGTGTTGTTGTAGTGCTATTATTATTTTTATATCTTTTATCTTCTTTTACTGGTTTCAATCACTAGAGAACAGACATGCTGGAGCATTGCCTTAAAGAATTCCAGTCAAACAAATTAACCAGAGTACTTGCTTGTTTCTTTTTTTCTTTTTATTTCTTTTTCTGTTTTTTTTTAAAGCCTTGTATTTATTCTATTGTTCTTTTTTGAGGCCCTACCCCAAAACACACAAGTTCATCATCATTATTGTTTTAAGATCAACTTTTCCATACTTGCATGGGTTGGACAGGATTTGTTGAGGGTTTTCTATGGACCGATGCCCTTCCTGCCACCAACAGTTGCCTGTTTCCAAGGAAGGTAATACATTTCCCTGTGACCAGATGCTCTCATAGAACATTGGAAATGAATGGCAACAGCTGGTATGACAGTTGTACTCATTCAGAAGTATCACGCAATGTCAAAGCAAGGAGACACACACACACACACACATGCACATTCATGCATACATTTGTTCTCTTTGTATTTTTTATCTCTCAACCCTTTGAGCTTATGCTTTCCGACAAAGAGCGTAGGCTCAAAGCATCAAAGACTTTCCCATTCTTCCCAAGCATTAAACTAATACACCTGCTTGCTGTTCCCTCACCTGTCTTTGCCTTTTGTTATCTGTAAATATGAACTAAATATATATATATATATATATATATATATATATATAGGCACAGGAATGGCTGTGTGGTAAGTAGCTTGCTTACCAACCACATGGTTATGGTTTCAGTCACACTGCGTGGCACAGGAGCCAGTCCAGCGGCACTGGCAATGACCTCGCTCAAATGTTGCTTTTCACCTGGCACTGGCACAAGTGCCAGTAAAGCAACAGTGGTGACGATCACGCTCAAATAGTGCTTTTTATGTGCCACTAGCATGGGAGCCAGTCAGCGGCTC
>NC_142953.1:28160716-28188216 GCF_046866305.1 Octopus bimaculoides
TGACTACAGTCAAATGACTGAAACAAGTAAAAGAACACACACACACACACACACACACACACATCTTTGGTTAGCAGTAAGGCAATGAGGGTGGGAAATGGAGAATGTTGTTAAATCCACCAGCTTCACTAATAGCTGAAACAATCCTAAAGCTAAAATAACACTTGACCTTATTATTTCAGGAATGGGGAGTGGAGGGGGGCAAGGAGGAGGATTAAAACTGCACAAAAAGAAAATAGATAAATAAATAATAATAATAATAATAATAATGATAATGATAATGATGATTTCATTCATTTGCCATGAGGGTGAAGGATGAGAGGGGACAGTACAAAGACAGACATGAAGTGGGGGGGGGGGTTTACATATAATGAAATGATAAAATAGTTAAATGAGTAACAGCAAAAAAAAAAAGTAAGTATACACAGGTAGAAGAAGAAGAAAAAGAAGAAGAAGAAGAAGAAGAAGAAGAAGAAGAAGAAGAAGAAGAAGGTATAAAAAAACACTTCAAGAACCTGGTTCACACTGAAATATTTTAATTGATAACAACAACAACAACAGGTTTCTATGAAAAGCACAAGGCCTGAATTTTGGTGGGGGAGGGGACTAGTCTATTTCATGGCCCCCAGTGCTTAACTGGTACTTATTTCATTGACCCTTGAAAGGAAGAAAAGACAAAGCCGGCATTGGTAGAATTTGAACTTGGAACAAAAGTCACAAAAACTGGCACTAAGCATTTTGTCCAGTGGGCAGACAATTCTGCAAAGCTTGCCACCTTAACAACAACAACAACAACAATAATAATAACCCTTTCTACTGGAGACACAAGGCCTGAAGTTATGGGCAAGGGGACTAGTTGATTATATTGACCCCAGTGGAATTTGAACTCAGAATGTAGTGGCAGATGAAATACCATTAAGCATTTGACCCAGCAGTCTAATGTTTCTTATTTCTTTATTGCCCACAAGGGGCTAAACATAGAGGGGACATACAAGGACAGAAAAGGGGATTAAGTCAATTACATCGCCCCCCCCCCCCCAGTGCGTAACTGGTACTTAATTTATCGACCCCAAAAGGATGAAAGGCAAAGTCGACCTCGGTAGGAGTTATACTCAGAATATAAAAACTGACTCTAGTCCTTTTTTAGAAAAAAATTGTGCTGATACTTAGTCTATCAGTGTCTTTTGCCAAAAATATAGGGATGTAAACAAACCAGCATTGTCAAGTGATGTTGGAGAACAAACACAACACAAAGACATACATATATATATATATATATATATATATAAATAATAATAAAGGAGTTACGACGCAAATTCAAATGAACATATTTATCTTCTTCAATATATATTTCAGTATAAAGAATATATATATATATATGTACATAGTAATAATAATATTCCACAGATGGAATTTATAAATAATTTAATGCATCATTATGCATGTTTCCACAATTTACATGTTTCTTATGATCATAGTGCACATTCCCAGGATGATTACAGTACAATTCATAGTATCGATGGGCATTGGGTGGGGCAATATGGCATTTGGTGCAATTAAAAATAACTGCTGTTACCAGTTGGTATAAACAGGCTGTAGCCAATACAATAAAATGGGAGCTTTTATATGCATATCCAAAAAGTCCCCTATAAACAAACTTAAAGGATATGTGTGTGTGTAACAAACTTAAAGGATATGTGTGTGTGTGTGTATGCATGTGTGTATGTGTGTATGTATGTGTGGATGTGTGTGTGTGTGTGTGTAAAAATGTCACTGGATTTACTTAAGGAATTCCTGAAGTAAATCCAGGGGCATTTATATCATTACTGCACATGACATCAGGTAGCTGAATGCAGTGAACAGGCTTTAAACGGAATACTACAAGGTGTATACCCAAATTTTAAATTATTACTTATATATGACAGGCATCCTCACAGTTTCCATCTACCAGATTCACACAGAAGGCAGTGTTCAATGCAGGGTTATAGTTGAAGGCACTTGCTCATGGTTCCACACAATATCCAAGGATGAAACAACAACAGCAACAACATGATCACTATGATCTTAAAGTAATATATATACTCTTTTACTCGTTTCAGTAATTTGACTGCGGCCATGCTGGAGCACTGCCTTTAGTCGAGCAAATCGACCCCAGGACTTATTCTTTGTAAGCCTAGTACTTATTCTATCGGTCTCTTTTGCCGAACCGCTAAGTGACGGGGACGTAAACACACCAGCATCAATTGTCAAGCAAAGTTGGGGGGACAAACAGACACACAAACATATACACACACATACAAATATATATATATACATATATATACGACAGGCTTCTTTCAGTCTCCGTCTACCAAATCCACTCACAAGGCTTTGGTCAGCCTGAGGTTATAGTAGAAGACACTTGCCCAAGATGCCACATAGCGGGACTGAACCCAGAACCATGTGGTTGGTAAGCAAGCTACTTACCACACAGCCACACACACATATACATATATATGTATGTATGTATGTATATATACACACACACACACATATATACATACATATACATATATATACACATACATATATATATACATATATATATACATATACATATATATATATACATATACATATACATACACACACACATATATATATACATATATATATATATATACACACACATATATACATATACACATATATATACACAAATATATATACACACACACACACAAACAACATATGCACACACATACACACACACACACATATGAGAGAGAGAGAGGGGAGAGTGAGAGAGAAATATATATAGGATTGTACTTTAGTTAATGGCTGTGAGAATTTACATGTGTTCAATATTATCAATTCTTTTTATCACCATCATCACCATCATCATCATTACTCCCACCATTGTTACTACCCCTCCACCATCACCATCACTACAACAATACTGCAGTAATTAGTAATAACACCACTGTTCTTGTCACAATCACCATCACCATCACCACCACCAACACCAGCATCACCATAAACAAAGTTGTTGAACAAATAAGAGGACTGCCATAATGTCCCTCAAGAAGCTAGAAATAACAGCTAAATGTTCCTCAGATCATACCCTGCAGCTATAAAATGGTAAGGAGATATCAGGTAATGTACACAGGATGGTCATGGTAGGAATACTTTTGATCAAAGATCTGCTAGCTCAGGGTTAAATAACTACAAGAACAGCAACAACAGCACCTAATAATTTTTTCCAGATTTCAGTACAATGCCAGTAATTTTGAGGGGAGGGTGTCAGTTGATTACTTTGACCCCAGTACTTAGCAGGAAGCTGATTATATTGACCTCAAAAGGATGAAAGGCAGAGTTTACCTGGGTGGAATTTGAACCCAGAATGTAAACGAGTCAAAAGAAATGTCAATAAGAATTCTGTCGAATGTGCTAATGATTCGTTCAACATGCCATTTTAAATAAGAATGATAAATTGGTATACAAGATGGGTTACAGCAAATATTCTGCTCAATACCAGAGATTTGCTTGTCAGTTGTTTGACCTTAACCAGTTGAGTATGTCCCTTTAAGGTTGACGATATGTGCATCTCTGATCATGAGCAGAAGTAGTGGGGGAGCATCATAGCCATGTGTTGAGAGGAATTCTTTGGGGTTTGAATAATTCACCTCTGAAAACATGGATGTTTTGCTCAACATCCTTAAACAACCCTTATTCAGGGACCTTTTGAGCGGGATGGGCTACTCTGTAAAGATGAAAGGAAAAATTTGATGCTGGTGAAATTTGAGCTTAGAGTGTAAACACAGATGAAATGCCAGTAGGCACTTTGTCCAGCATGGTAAAGGTTCTGCCAGTTTGCAACCTTAAATAACAATAACAACAACAATACAAAACGGGGACAAACAGTACAGAAGCATTATATCTAAAATTACAAGTATGAAATTAGTGTCATTAGACAATTAATAATAGTTGGTCTCCACTTAATGAGTCTAATGAACCCTAATTAGATCTAACGTATGAGAGTATGACCCAGAAAAAAAAAGGGCGCATTTCAATATAAACAAACAACATGTTATAGGTGTAGGCATTGCTGTTGGTTTGTTTACATCCTCGTAACTTAGCAGTTTGGCAAAAGAGACCCTTTGAGGCAGTGCTCCAGCATGGCAGCAGTCAAATGACTGAAACAAGTAAAGGAATAAAAAAAGAATTTAAAATTGTTATTCTTTTGTTGGGGGGTGAAGGGGTCATAGTCCCAGGTTCAGTCCCATGGAATGGTACCTTGGGGCTAAGACAAACCAAAGCCTAGTCAGTGGATTTGGCAGTCGGAAACTGAATGAAGCCCTTGGTTTATGTGTGTGTGTGTGTGTGTGTGCGTGTGTGTATTTCCTTGTTATTATGTGGTAGTTGAAAATGAGGATCATCTCAATACAAACTGTGTCCCACATTTCCAGCCACTGGGAATTGTTAATTTGCTTGAAAACAGGTGAGGCATAGCTTCAAGAAGGGCATGCCTCAACGACTTCCACCTGAGCCATGCAAGCATGGAAAAGAGGACAATAGAATAATGATGATGGTGGTTATATATATATATATATATATATTTATATGTATATGGAGGCACAATGGCCCAGTGGTTAGGGCAGCGGACTCGCGGTCATAGGATCGCGGTTTTGATTCCCAGACCGGGCATTGTGAGTGTTTATTGAGCAAAAACACCTAAAGCCCCACAAGGCTCCGGCAGGGGATGGTGGCGAACCCTGCTGTACTCTTTCACCACAACTTTCTCTCACTCTTACTTCCTGTTTCTGTTGTGCCTGTATTTCAAAGGGCCAGCCTTGTCACACTGTGTCATGCTGAATATCCCCGAGAACTACGTTAAGGGTACACGTGTCTGTGGAGTGCTCAGCCATTTGCACGTTAATTTCACGAGCAGGCTGTTCCGTTGATCGGATCAACTGGAACCCTCGACGTCATAAGCGACGGAGTGTCAACAACAATATATATATATATATATAGGCACAGGAGTGGCTGTGTGCTAAGAAGCTTGCTTCCCAACCACATGGTTCCAGGTTCAGTCCAGCCCAGGTTCAAAACAAGCTCCCTGATTAGCTCACCAACTTCCAGACAAACACAGACATGATAAAACACACAGACTTGTGCACATCATCACTTTTTAACATCCGGTTTTCCATGCTTCCATAGTTCAGCCAAAATTCATGGATGTAGATTTTTGATGGCCAAGAATTTTTCTTGACCAGACGTGTTTTCAGGGAAGATTTGGAAACAAATGCTACCATTTGCATGCTTGTAAAACAGCAACATTCAACACAAAGCAGTACACACACATACACACACACACAAATATAATGGGCTTGGACAAGAAAAAAGCAGAAAACTGCTTGTGGGTTTGAGTAATATATCCTCAAAGGCTGACCTGGGGTTAAACACCAACATCATAAATAATGTAATCATAGGTGCAGGAGTGGCTGTGTGGTAAGTAGCTTGCTTACCAACCACATGGTTCTAGGTTCATTCCCACTGCATGGCACCTTGGGCAAGTGTCTTCTACTATAGCCTCGGGCCGACCAAAGCCTTGTGAGTGGATTTGGTAGACGGAAACTGAAAAAAGCCCGTCGTATATATGTGTATATATATATATATATATATATATATATATATATATATATATATATATATAGATTCAAGGCTTGAATATGGTACTTATGCGAAGGCACCCGAATAACACATCCCAAAAGGATGGGTGATTAAAATCAAACAATAAGCAACACGGATTTCAAAAGTGATTGCAGTACGCACGTTTCATGCTACTTCAATTTATTTAAGTAATGTGAGCATTACCTTAAATGCAATATGAAGAGCAATCTTCAGCTGCACGAAAAAATGCAGAAAAAAGACATATTACAAATGTGGCAACATATTAAAACCAAGTGGGAGAGAGCATACATAAAATCCAAATGTGAGGAAGAATATATAAGTCCATCTTGACATAGCAGGGTCTATCAGGCTAGTAATTGATTCTAGACAAAAGTTTTAACTGTCTCAGAATTCTATTGTTTCTTATCTAGTGGTGATAGCAAAGGGACAATTACTTCTAAAGAGAGGGAAGGTGTAAGCAGTATGCATGGACAAGGCTATAAAAGTATTAGAATCTAGAGGTTTCACTGGTCATAGTAGTATCAGGTCATTTTATTACTATCAAAATGTTGAGGAATTAATGTTGAGGAATTATAGCCCTAGGTATATGGGTCAAATAGGTTTTTTACTTTTAGTCTGAATAGAGTAACAGTATATTGGTACAGACAACAACAGAATTCTAACTAATGTTTACACAATAAGAGGTATGTTAATTTTTATTTAAATAACTAAAGTTATCAAAATTTATAGTACTTTACTTCTATTATGATCATCTAGAACTATCAATTAGCACATATTTATTTTGGTAATTGAAACTTTACAACATATATTCCTGATCTCTATCCTTAACATCTAATCTACTTAAATCAATCATCAGATTCCTGTATTGATTATCCTTGTTATTTCCTAACATCCTTTCTTTTCTCAGTCCCTTAAACATTAGTAAACACATTATTATAAACTAATATAAATCCGATAATAATTTTTATCTTTTATTCACATTATATAAATATAGCTTACCTATGTGTCTCCTAAATAGTATCATTATCTTATCGTCAGCTAATAAGTTTTTTTTAAAGATAATTCAAAATAGTGTTCATGATCACTATATACTTAATATACTTAATATCCTTAAATTTTACACCCTATCCAGAGCCCCTGAATTCAATATTGACATTATTTCATGATTTTTGTGGAAGATAATTACATCTCATTTTATTTTATTAACATACCTCTTATTGTGTAAACATTAGTTAGAATTCTGTTGTTGTCAGTACCAATATACTGTTACTCTATTCAGACTAAAAGTAAAAAACCTATTTGACCCATATACCTAGGGCTATAATTCCTCAACATTTTGATAGTAATAAAATGACCTGATACTACTATGACCAGTGAAACCTCTAGATTCTAATACTTTTATAGCCTTGTCCATGCATACTGCTTACACCTTCCCTCTCTTTAGAAGTAATTGTCCCTTTGCTATCACCACTAGATAAGAAACAATAGAATTCTGAGACAGTTAAAACTTTTGTCTAGAATCAATTACTAGCCTGATAGACCCTGCTATGTCAAGATGGACTTATATATCCTTCCTCACATTTGGATTTTATGTATGCTCTCTCCCACTTGGATTTAATATGTTGCCACATTTATAATATGTCTTTTTTCTGCATTTTCGAGCAGCTGAAGATTGCTCTTCATATTGCATTTAAGGTAATGCTCACATTACTTAAATAAATTGATGTAGCATGAAACGTGCGTACTGCAATCACTTTTGAAATCCGTGTTGCTTATTGTTTGATATATATATATATATATATATATATATATATATATATGTGTGTGTGTGTGTGTGTGTGTGTGTGTGTGTGTGTGTGTATGTTGTGTATCTGTGTTTGTCCCCCCAACATCGCTTGACAACCGATGCTGGTGTGTTTACGTCCCCGTAACTTAGCGGTTCGGCAAAAAGAGACCGATAGAATAAGTACTAGGCTTACAAAGAATAAGTCCAGGGGTCGATTTGATTCGACTAAAGGCGGTGCTCCAGCATGGCCGCAGTCAAGTGACTGAAACAAATAAAAGAATAATAGATACACTATGTCTGAGGGGGATAAAAATAATAGGATGGCCATCGGTAGAAAGTCTTTTATCATAA
Source organism: Octopus bimaculoides (assembly GCF_046866305.1). NCBI lineage: Eukaryota > Metazoa > Mollusca > Cephalopoda > Octopoda > Octopodidae > Octopus > Octopus bimaculoides. The sequence goes on from NC_142953.1 coordinate 28,168,527, forward strand.
GTCTTCTAGATCAGGCTTGACCTAGGGTTAAACAGTAACAACCATGAAAAGGGAGCAGAGTAAACCACTAAGTGGTCACACAATATTTTAGAAATAGCAGCCAAATCACTCTAAAACTGCCTTACAAATGAAATGGAAGGACACATTTGGACACAGTATTCCTCGATGAGAAGGGATGGTTATGGCTGGATCGCCTCTGATCATAAGTTCTATCAAGGCTTACTCAAAAGTTAAACCTGGAATTAAGCTTATTACTCAAAAACAGTTTCCACTGTAAGCATAAAACCACAGCCTCTGGGGAGCTGGGAGGCATCACAGGAAATGGTAAATTCAAGAGAAGGATATGCTAAACATTTGTTCCATCTGCCAATGTGACATACCAGAAAGAAAAGCTGATATCATCTAAACAAGAAGATGTAGTTGCTAGGCAACGAAAGAAAGAGAAAGAGAGAGAGAGAGAGAGAAGAGAGTCTTGACTTTTTACTCCACTTTCCCCCCTCCTCCCCTCCCATCTAACCCACAACCCACTTCAACCCATCCAACACTTGTACTTTAGTGAAACAGAAAGCATACAGCTAGACCATGCGATGACATATAGACATTGTTTATATCTAATACACCACAGACATATACCTATATAAATATGCATGAGTGCGTGTGTATGCGTGTGTGTATGTGTGTGTGTGTGTGTGTGTGTGTGTGTGTGTGTGTGTGTGTGTGTGTGTGTGTGTGTGTGTGTGTGCATATCATCACCATTATATCATGCTTCCTCCATGCTTTCATGAGTTGGTCAGGTCCATTATATCACGAACTAAATTCTTGCTCTGGGTTACTGCTCTGCTAGAGAAGTCAGAGGCCACAGCTCACACATTCCATTTTTCGCATGCATATAGTAATAATAAACACCGACAAATGTAATTGGTATTTTTAGGCTTTACATAATGAACATGTGTTTCGTCAAGTGGATTGTTGTTATTACATAAGCTAGTAGGCTCTGTTATAAAATACCATCCACTCACTTCTTCGGCTTTTAATGGCAAACATGTCACACCTTCCAGCACACTCTGTAACACACACACACACACACAAACACAAACACACACACACAAACACAAACATGTGTGTGAGTGTGTGTCTACTTATTTCCAAGCAGGTGATATTTCCCTGTGGCCAATCATGTATATATATATATATATATATATATATATATATATATATATATATATATATATATGTTGTTGTACTTGGGGATGGTCATATTGCCAGTTTAGCCAATAAAAAACACATGCACTGTATATTTGGTGTTAATTTGCTTCAGCTTTATATTACATTAATCTTAATCTTATTTCGGCCAAAGTTCTTTCGTCACACTTCTGTGACCTCATCAGTGGTCCTTTGTTTCCTTCCTTCTTATGTGTGTCTCACCTTGCTAAATATCAGCCATTTTGTATTTTGTATTCCTATTGTATGTGTCTACGCATGCGTATCTTTCAATGTGTCTGTGTCTTTTTTTGTAAGTGCATGTGTGTATGGGGAGTGTCTGTATCACCTATATTCTCTGTTAATACGTGTTCGTTTGTATTTGTTTTTATTTATTTATTTGTTCATGTGTGTGTGTGTGTGTGTTTTTTTTTTTTTTGTGTTTAATTAAATTTTGTTAACGTATGTAGTATTTAATTCCATTTGTTTATCTATGTATTGTATTATACTTTGTTCATATTATTATTGGTTTATGGGTAACATATTGTCACATGTTGTGGTTTGTTAGTGGTGTGTGTTAGTGTTCCATTCTAGTTTCCTATTCAGGCTAGGTTTCTCTTCTATTATGTGTGTAGCTTCAGTAATTTGTCTAAGTGCTGCATCACTGCTATGTGTAGATAAGATTTTAATTTCTATGTTGTTGATTGAGCCTCTATGTTCTTGCTCAGTGTGCTGGTACAGAACTGATGAGTTCTTCCCTTCCTTAAGTTCCCTCCAATGTTCGTTTGCCCGCTCCCCTATGCTCCTTGCTGTTTTGCCTACATATGTCATTGTCTGATTTCTGCATCGTCCCTCTGTACATCTTATACTATAGACCACATTTCTGGTTTTGCAGTTCATTTGTGGGCTAAATCTACATATGATACAGTTCCTATCAGTGCAGGGGGTTCTATTGAAAGGGTATGTTCTACTGATAAGGGATTTAATAGGGTTGCCTGGCCTTTCAACAACCTTAATTCTTAGCTTAAGTTTGTCTAGGGCCCTTCTATATATATATATATATTGTATGAACGAGTTTCTGTTTCCCATCTCTTAACATGTGGTCACTGGTTGTAAACAATCATCTCATCAAAGGTGACATTTACTTGCAGCCCTCCACTAAAGCACGTTCAGGCATTTTGGCATGTCTTGATAAATTGCATGCTCTTTGGTGAGCAGATACTTGCTAGGAGACGAGCAGAAGGCTGGAGAAGTCTTCAGAGGCAGAACTCTCATCAAGCAAGAATTTCGGTCTGTTAGTTCCTGACAGTTTCTCAGAGAGGATGAAAGAATGGTGGAGACTGAGCTGGTGGGAAGGACAGCAAGAGTTCGGCAAAAGAGACTGATAGAATAAGCACTAGGCTTACAAAGAATAAGTCCTGGGGGTTGATTTGCTCCGGAGCTCCAGCATGGTCGCAACCAAATGACTGAAACAAGTAAAAGAATAAAAAGAAAAGAATAAGAAAATCTGATTGAGACCCCTAAGGTCATGTGGGCTCTGGTCTAGAACCAAACCCTCAAGCAACTAGCAACAAAGGCATCCACTAAACCTACTTTTATTTTTATTTATTTATTTTTTTTCCATGACCACCACTACAGCTAGCAGAGCCACCTCCACCACATGCAGCCATTTGCAACACTGCTGCCTAAACAACCAGTTTCCATTACAAGAGACCACCACTACATCATTGGGACTAGCCTCAAGGAGTATGAGAGAGAAGGAGAAAGAGTATGAGAGAGAGAGAGAGAGAGAGAGAGAGCACAAGAGGGAGAGAAAGAGTGAGACAAGTAAGAGAGAAACAGAGAAAGAGTAAGAGAGAAAGAGTGAGATAGAGAAAGAGTAAGAGAGAAAGAGTGAGATAGAGAAAGAGTATGAGAGAGAAGGGAGAAGGAGAAAGAGTATGAGAGAGAGAGAGAGAGAGCACAAGAGGGAGAGAAAGAGTGAGACAAGTAAGAGAGAAGCAGAGAAAGAGTAAGAGAGAAAGAGTGAGATAGAGTATGAAAGAGAGAAAGCAAAGTCCAGAGAGAGAGAGAGAAAGAATAAGACAAAGAGGTAGAGAGAGAGAAAAAGTGAAAGAACAAGAGAAAGAGGTAGAGAGAGAGAAAGGGGTAGAGAGAGAGAGAGAGAGGATTAGTAAGTCACTTAATGATAATAAAAAGTTTGGCAGCTGTTGGAATGTTCAACAGACACAAAACAGGTAAGTCTGCTAGACACATGCAACCAGGGAGTCACTGGGGGTGCGGGGCGGGGGGGGGAATTATAGGAGACAGGTGGGAGGGGAATCATAGGGGGGAAAGGGGCGGCGGCAGAAAACACAACAGAACAACAACAACAACAAGGCTGGGATAGGTATCCTACTTCCTACACAACACAGCTGCTACTGCTGCAACTACTACTACTACTACTACTACTATGGTGTCCCCCACCCCCCACCGCCAACCCACCATTCTCTAAACTACCTTTGATTGTATATTTGTTAACTCCACCACCACCACCGCCCCCTCCACCAGGAGCCAAAGAGAATCCTCTCCTCTCTAAGTTGTAGACTTGCTAGAAATAGCAGACAAGTCAAGGTGAAAAGAAGGACACACTGGCCACTGAATAAAACAAAAAAAAAAAAAGAAAAGAAAACAATAAATGAGGTAATCTCCCATCTTTTACTTGTTTCACTCATTTGACCGAGGCCATGCTGGGGCAGTGTTTTAAAGAATTTTCAAAGGAATTGTTTACTTTTTTTTTAAAACCCCATACTTGTCTTTCCAGTCTCTTTTGCCAAGCGACTAAGTTATAGGGACATAAACACACCAACAGTGGTTGTCAAACAGTGGTGGAAGACAGACACAATACGTATCTATCTATCTATCTATCTATCTATCTATCTATCTATCTATCTATCTATCTATCTATCTATCTATCTATCTATCTATCTATATATATATATATATATATATATATATATATATATATATATATATACATATATATATTTAACCCCTCTAACTCATACTTATAAATAAATATGTATGTATATATACATATATATACGTCTATATATGTATATATACGGATATACATGTATATATATATGTAAGTATATATATGGAAGAAGTAGACCCAGGAAGACCTGGGATGAGGTGGTGAAGCATGACCTTCGAACATTAGGCCTCATGGAGGCAATGACTAGTGACAGAGACCTTTGGAAATATGCTGTGTGTGAGAAGACCTGGCAAGACAAGTGAGACCATAACCCGTGACCTTTACCAGGAGTGTAGCCAGCCCACTTGTGCATACCTTTCCTTCATTGGACACTAAACTCTGTTTGTGAAGACCTGCTGAGGCAAGTGAAATGGAAATGGAACCAAATTCAATGACTGGCACCCATGTGGAGCGCTAACAGCATCATCCGAGTGTGACCATTGCCAGTGTAGCTGTCTGGCTTCCATGCTGGTGGCACACAAAAAGCACCATTTGAGCGTGATCGTTACCAGCGTTGCCCTCGAGCGAGGTTGTTGCCAGTGTTGCTGGACTGGCTCCTGTGCAGGTGGCATGTAAAAAATATCATTTGAGCGTGGCCGTTGCCAGTACTGCGTGACTGGCCTTCGTGCCGGTGGCACATAAAAGCACCCACTACACTGTCGGAGTGGTTGGCATTAGGAAGGGCATCCAGCTGTAGAAACTCTGCCAGATCAGAATGGAGACTGGTGCAGCCATCTGGTTCACCAGTCCTCAGTCAAATCGTCCAACCCATGCTAGCTTGGAAAGTGGACGTTAAACGATGATGAGGATGATGATGTCTCTGTGGATGGGTGTGGGGGGCCTTGTTTGTCACTGCTTGACAAAAGGTGTTGGTTGTTTACAAGGCTTGGCATAGAAAAGTTCCAGGCAGTGGGGGGGGGGGCGGGACTGAGACCCCAAAACAACCATCTGGTCAGGAAACTTCTTAACCAGCCAACTGAGGGGAGGGGTTTGAAGGCGCGGGGAGGGGGATCGCGCCCTAAAAGCACAGATGTTATCAAAATACATTTTTAACTTGTCTTTCCATGCATGTTAACATTAATCTTTATAAACCAGTCTCCTCCTCCTCCATCCTCTCCAACCTCGACCACCACCACTGCCACCACCGCCACCACCACCGCCAGGGCCACTAACTAGCAACACATTGAAAACCAGCTTAGCTTGGTGCCTAAACAGGACATCTTCAATAATGTGGTTAAAAAGAGTAGATTAAACAAAGGTAAATAAAGAAGGAAAAAAAGAAAAGAAAGAAAGGGAGGCAGGAAAGAAGGAAAGAATAGGGGAAGTGTTGTTGTGTGGTGAAAGTATATGAGGTGGCGGCGGGAGGGAGGGGGTGGGCGGGGGGGATAGCTTCAGCTGGTCCAGTGTAATGTTTGAGCAGTCATTGACCACAAGACTTGTTATTGATTAGGTCAATGTCTCTGATAGGCTATATAGGTTAAAAAATGGCGATGGGGATGGGGGGTGGCAGGGTGGTGGTGGCGGCGGTGGTTGTGATACCTGTAGTGGTTTGGGGTATGAATAAGGGTTGTTGTTGGTGGTGGTGGTGGTGGTGGTCGTCGTCGTAGTAGTAGTAGTAGTAGTAGTAGTAGTAGTAGTGGTGGTGGTGGTATTTAATAATGGTGGTGGGTGTCGTCGTCATTGTGATAGTAGTGGTGGTGGTGGTTGTGGTGGTAGTAGTAGTAGTAGTAGTAGTAGTAGTAGTAGTAGTAGTAGTAATAGTAGTGGTGGTTGTAGTTGTAGTAGTAGTTGTGGTGGTGGTTGTGGTGGTAGTAGTAGTAGTAGTAGTAGTAGTAGTGGTGGTGGTGGTTGTAGTTGTAGTAGTAGTTGTGGTGGTGGTTGTGGTGGTAGTAGTAGTAGTAGTAGTAATAGTAGTGGTGGTGGTGGTTGTAGTTGTAGTAGGTGTGGTGGTGGTTGTGGTGGTAGTAGTAGTAGTAGTAGTAATAGTAGTGGTAGTGGTGGTTGTAGTTGTAGTAGTAGTAGTAGTAGTGATGGTGGTGGTGGTTGTAGTTGTAGTAGTAGTAATAGTTGTGGTGGTGGTGGTGGTAGTAGTGGTGGTCGTTGTAGTAGTAGTAGCAGCAGTACAAATAGTAGTAGTAATAATGATGGTGGTAGTAGTAGTGGTGGTAGTAGTAGTAGTAGTAGTAGTAGTAAAAAACGGTGGTGGTCATTGTGGTGCAGTCAAACCAGTAAAAAGACAATCAATGAGAAATGATGATGATGATGGCAGCTGTTTTAGTTGGTAGTGGTGGTCATGATGATGGAGAGGCGACCAGCAAGGTAAGAAGTAAGCATGCAATATGTGTAAGGAGACTATGAAGCTGACGATGAAGATGATGATGATGATGATGGTGGTGGTAGTGGTGGTGGTGCAGAGGGTAGTAGTTATATTGTTGTGATGGTGTTGGTGATAGTAGTGGTGGTGGTGGTGGTGGTGGCGGGGTGGGGGTGTTAGGGTTTGACACTTGACTGGACTGACACAAAAAAAGGAAAGGAAGAAAGAAAAAACAGGAAAGAAAAAAACAAACGAAAAATGGAAGAAAGAGGGAAAGAAACCACTCCTTTGTCTGTCAGTCTGCCTGCCTGTCTGCCTATATCTGTCTGTGCGTCTGTGGGGTGGAAAGGGTGGAAGGAGGGGTGGAAAAGCAGTGATCTTAAACCCAGCTGCTCTCTTTTGGAGTAATTCTTTGCTATTTAGGGAGAGGAAATCGGTAGGGTGGGTGGGTGGTGGTGGTGATGATGATGATCATAGTGGCAATGATAATGATGGTGATTGTGGTAGTGGTAGTGGTGGTGGTGGTATTGAAGATGGTAGTAGAAAAGATGTGATAGTGATGACGATGACGATGATGATGATGATGGTAGTAGAAGCAATAATGCTACTGATGGTGGTGGTGGTGGTGGTGGTGGTGGTGGAACACATGTGTGTGAGTGTGTGTGTGTGTGTGTGTGTGTGTGAGTGTGCAAGAACACCTTATAGAAATGATGATAGTGATGATCCTAGTGGCAATGATGATGATGATGGTGGTGGTAGAGGCAATGATGATTCAAGTGTTGTTGCTATTGTTGTTTAGCCCCAGGCCAGCCTGAGTGGGCACACTGACCATGGAACAAGGCATTTCCTGGCAACAAGGACGATGAGAACAAGGATGAGGATGATGGTGATAGTGGCAGTGATGTAACAGTGATATATGTTGAAGATGATGATGATGATGATGATGACTAACGTAATCACATTTTTCAAGGTGTGTGTGTGTGTGTGTGTGTGTTTCTGTGAATGAGTGCAACCGTGTAAAGTTACACACACAAGCACACAACTCAAATATCAGGAGAAAGAATTCAAACCACTTCAAAACGAGAGCTATGCTACACAGTTACCTAACTAGCTAGAAATAGCAGCTAAATATTCCAAAATATCAATTGTATGATGCAGTTCTAGATGTGCTGTGTCTTAGAAAAACAATACAGGATGGTCATTGCTGGAGTGTCATACACCATGGGTTTCATGGATCGGGTTTTGTTTCATGGCTGAGGGCTGACAACAATGAAGAACATATTTAATGACATAGTCCGAGGCAAACTATGTCTGAAAAAGAAACAGGGTGGCCACAACTGAAATATCTTTGACCACATGTCTGTCTCATAGACCAGGGCTGGTTGGAGATTGAAAACAGCAACAAAACAAAGAAGGACACTTTTGATGGTGTAGTCCTAGATACACCAAGTCTGAGAAACAAGGCAGAACGGTCACTGCAAGCACATCTTTGACTAAATTTCATGATCTATGGCTGATCTGACGGTAAACAACAACACATTTGATGGTATAATCCTAGATGCACTATGCCTGAATACAAGAGACAGTGTCATCAATTATAGGCCTGTCTTATGGACCAAGGTCAACTTAGGGCTAATCAACAAGGAAAATCACATTTGATAATGTAGTCCTAGATACACTATGCCTGAAAATAAGAGACAGGGTGGCCACAGCTGGACTGTCACAGATCATAGATCTGTCCTATGGAACAGGGCAGACCAAGGGTTAAACAACAACAAAGGATACTTTTGATGGTGTAGTCCTAGTTACATTATGTCTGAAAAACAAGGCAGGATGGTCACAGCTGGAAAGCTTCCAATCCTGGATCTGTCTCATGGCCCAAGGTTAATCAACAACAACAAAACCACACACATATAATGATGTAGTCTTAGATACACTAGGCATGAAAACAAGAGGCAGGATAGTCACTGTTGGGGTGTCTTTGATTGTAGGTCTATCTGACCCAGGTCAGCCGTAGGTCACACAGCAACATCAAAGGACAATATCAAACAAGCTGTTGCTCTTGACAACACAGTTTCCTGGTGACCACCAGCTGAGGGTCAATACAAAAAGGTTAACATCTTAACTACAGTGTGTATATAATTAGAATGTAGTTGTATACACACCTGTTCAAAAACTTGCCAGTTCTTTTGGGAAAGAAAAAGAAAAAGCAAATTAAAACACACAGGAAGTGACCTTTGCCCCCCAGTAAACAAAAGTCAACAATGTCAGTTAAGAGGAACCAGAAGAAAAAAACAAATTGGGGAAATAATCATTAGAGCTATTATATTAGGAGTGGTCATCTTTGGCCATCCAGTATAATCCATCATATAATTTGTGGTGAATATCTGAGCTCAGGGTTCAAATCCTGCTGGTGTAGACATAATCTTTTGGTTGTTCAGATGTTAAGCCTTTAGTGTTCAGATTTCTCTGTCAAATGTAACGGCTAGGATGTAGAGGAATAACGGTGGCGTGCCTGCCATAGTTTCCGTGTGATGTTTCCTTGGCAGTGGTGGTTATGTAAGTGTTAAATTTTTCTAGGTCTTACCCCCCCCCCACCGAAAAAAGTAAATAAATAACTAAAACGAGAAAAAGAAAGGAGGAAAAACGGTAAAAAAAAAACATTAAAATATATGAAATTGATAACAGTGGAACAAGTGTCTGAATATGATACTGGGACTGATAAACACATACGTATATACACTAACATATATACATACATATATATATGTATATATATATACTAACATATACATATATACATACATATATATATGTATATATATATATATATATACTAACATATACATATATATATATATATATATATACAGCACGTTCTTTTGTGCGCATTTTATATTTCAGATACATTACATACATATACACATATATATATACATACACGTATATACATACATATATATATATATATATATATATATACATACATACATACACATATATATATACATATACATACATACACACATATATATATACATACATATATGAATGTGTGTATATATACATACACACACACACATATACGAATGTGCATATGCACACACATATATATAATGAATGTGTGTGTGTATATATATATATATATATATGAATGTGTGTGTATATATATATATATATATATATGAATGTGTGTGTATATATATATATATATATATGAATGTGTATATATATATACATATATATATATATATTTATATACATACATATATGCATATGCATGTACATATATACATACACACATATCTTGGTGTTCTCAAACAAAACAAAATACCTTTTGTTGGACTCACTCTTGTACTAACAAAGTGTGTTTGTGCGTGCTTCCACATGTGTACACAAAGATGCACATGCACACATGTGTGTGTGTGTGTGTGTGTGTGTGTGTTGGCTTGTTCAAAAACAGGGATGAATTTGAAAACAACTCTTTTTAAAAAAAGCTCCAAACACAAACGAATTTAAAATGTGTAACTTGTTCGTGAGATGTTGGACAAAATACACTTTGGAGAGAAAAAAGGGGATAGAGCCCTCAACTGAAACTGAACCACGTATCTGCCTTACACTGGATGGCCACAACAAACCCACTGGCTCTTTATAATTATTTAGGTGCTGATATCGCTGTCTGACTTCTTCAACTTATTTTACAACCATGAGTTTCAGGTTCACATCTCTACTACAGCCTGAAGCTGACCAATGCCATGTGAGTGAAATTTGGTAGATGGAAACTGTGTGTGTATATATATATAATAATAATAATAATAATAATAATAATAATAATAATAATAATGATAAAAGGGTAAAATTAATTAATTAATAATTAATAATTTTACCAAGTAGTTCGGTACGTTAAAATAACCTTTTTAGGTAAAATTATACAAATATTCTATAATTATAAACATAATTATAATTAGGGGTGAGCTAATTGCTACACTATGCACCGAATTTAGAAATAGGAGTTGAAATGCCTTTTCTGCAACTATAAAGATCTCCCAGATAATAACACACTTTTTTTACGTAGGCAAAAAGAAAAAATAATTAATCCACGCAACTCAGATTAGTTACATACGCGTTTCGGGATTAAAGTGAAGTACTATTTACTTACTTATTTCCCATCTTCAATGCAGCATTTCAAAATATAAGTTTGAGAGTGCTAGGATTAAATATGTACGCGATCAAGCGTCATCACATAACTGATATTCAGCCAACACTTTCAAAATATACAGCTGAGTGTGAACACGTGTTTATCTTCAATACCCACGTGTGTGTTACAAGTAATCCCGCAGAAACTGCAGTTTTCAATAGAAAAGGCATTTTTAACAATTATTTCTAAATTCAGTGTGTGGTGAAGCAATCAGCTGACACCTGATTATAATTATGTTTGTAATTATAGAACACACACACACACACACACACACACATATATAAATCGAAATCGAACCAAATTCGATGACTGGCACCCATGCCAACCTCTCCTTCGGCTTGTGAAGACCTGTAGGGGCAAGTGAAATCAAAATCGTGATGGCACCTGTACCAGTGGAGTGCTAAGAGCACCGTCCGAGTGTGATTATTGCCAGAGCAGCTGTCCGGCTTCCGTGCCAGTGGCACATAAATAGCACCATTTGAGTGTGTCGAGCGAGGTCGTTGCCAGTGCCACCCACTACACTCTCAGAGTGGTTGGTGTTAGGAAGGGCATCCAGCTGTAGAAACTCTCACGAGGCAAATATTTTTGAGCGGGTTTAGTTATAAACATTACGAACACGCAGAAAATGGCATGAATGTAACGTGTGTGTGTGTGTGTGTACACACACACACACACACACACGGGTCATTATTTTGTAAATAGTGGTATATATATATATATATATATATATATATATATATATATATATGTTAACACATTATTATTATCATCATCATTGTTGTTGTTGTTGTTGTTGTTGTTGTTGTTGTTGTTGTTGTTGTTGTTGTTGTTGTTGTTGTTGTTGTTGTTGTTGTTGTTGTTGTTGTTATCCATGTGACTTAAAATTCTGCAACCTTGGCTGGCTGATTAGTTTCTTTCAGGCTTCAAGAAAGAGGTGTGTGTGCGTGTGTGTGTGTGTGCGTGTGCGCACGCGTGTGAGCTTACAGATATGTAACTATCAGGCCACAAAAATATATTCTACTCTACTACGCCATTACTGTCACTAGCACCATTACCACCAGCACACCTCCCTCCTACACCACCACCAGATTCTTCAAAGTCCATTTGGGATTTTAATCTTAGTCAAGTGGTCACTTCCTCTTGAGAAATTCTCCCAGCAATCATCCCTGACCCAACCACATGACACCTCTTGAGACATCATCTCCACCACCACCACCACAACAACAACAACAACAAGAGCATTCTCCACTACCACCACCACTACATCCACTAATATCACCACCATCACTCACAACTATCGCAATTCCCAGCAACCTCATCGCCACTACCACCACTACCACCTTACCATTATACTTACTGTCAAAAACCAAGCCATCACTTAAAACCGTTTCTGCTTTCAGCTATATCACGCTAAAAGCTCAAATCACCAATTTTCCACAATCATCAGCGGAAGTTAACTCTTTTAATACCAACTTGCTTGAGACAGCTTACAGGTCTACGATACAAGTTTCCTGTTTTAAAGGGAACTAAATCAGAAACTTCCACCAAAATTTCGAGTTAATTTATGTTCCCATAAACTGGATTAATAATGACACAATTCATCAAATTCTTCATTATTTTCAAAATTAATTAAAGCAAACAAAGCAAATTTCAACAGAAATCATCATCATCATCATTTAACGTCCGCTTTCCATGCTAGCATGGGTTGAACGATTTGACTGAGGACTGGTGAACCAGATGGCCACACCAGGCTCCAATCTGATTTGGCAGAGTTTCTATAGCTAGATGCCCTTCCTAACGCCAACCACTCCGAAAGTGTAGTGGATGCTTTTACGTGCCACCGGTACGAAGGCCAGTCAGGCGGTACTGGCAACGGCCACGCTCGAAATGGTGTATTTTACGTGCCACCTGCACAAGAGCCAGTCCAGCGGCACTGGCACGATCTCGCTCGAATGTCTTTACACGTGCCAATGGCACAAGTGCCATGAAGGCGACGCTGGGCACAGGTGCCGTCACGATTTCACTTTCGCTTGCCCCAACAGGTCTTTACAAGCCGAGTTTCTTGCAATACATACCAATACATACATCTAGAGCAGGGGTCCTCAATCCCTTTTTTCTCTATGGACTCCTTTGATTATTATTTTATTCTGGTGGACCCCCAAAGCCATTTGATGTTTAATAATTACATTATTTATATTTGACGGATATTTGTCCTCATCTTGTTTGTTGTTAACACGTTTCAGCTGATGTACTCTCCAGCGTTCATCAGGTGTCTTGGGGAATTTCGAACCTGAGTTCTCATTCCTAAGGTATCCAACCTTTCCATGATTCCGACTCACACGCATGTGTGTATGCGTGTGTGTGTGTGTGTGTGTATGTGTGTGTGTGTGCATGTGCCTTTGTGTAACCCAACCATTTGACATCCAGTGTGGTTTGTTTTATATCCTTGTGATTTAGCGGTTTGGCAATAGTGACCATCAGAACATGCACCAGATTTAAAAGACAATAATCACTCCGGTCAATTTGTTTGACAATGTCCTTTCAAGGCAATGCTCCAGCATGGTCGCGGTCCAATGACTGAAACCCATCAGAGACAAAAGACACACACTAGAGCTATTGTTGCGTAACTCTTGATGAAGCAGATGTATCATTAAAGACAATCCAAGCCATGGCCACCCTATCTGTCATTTCACTTAAATCATTTAGACACTTTCTTACCTAAGACTGCCTTTTCAAATAAATGTCCTTCCTGGCTTTTTTTCAGCGGCAGTAGTTACTCTTTTACTTGTTTCTGTCATTTAACTATGGCCATGCTGGAGCACCGTCTTTTAGTCCAGCAAATCGACCCCATGACTTATTCTATTGGTCTCTCTTGCCAAACCGCTAAGTTACGGGGATGTAAACACATCAGCAGTTGGTGGGGGGACAAACACACACACACAAACATACACACACACACACACACACACACACACACACATATATATATATATGTATATATATATATATATATATATACGATGAGATTCTTTCAGTTTCCGTCTACCAAATCCATTCACAAGGCTTTGGTCGGCCCGAGGCTATAGTGAAAGACACTTGCCCAAGGTGTCACGCAGTGGGACTGAACCCAGAACCATGTGGTTCGTAAACAAGCTACTTACCACACAGCCACTCCCCTATGCCTAGGCAGTAGTTATATAATTATATTACTTGAGGGCCGCTTTGGCTGCTATTTCTGGCAGATCCAAAGACTACAGAACCTCTCTCTCTCTCTCTCTCTCTCAGGACTAAGTATTAAGGATGGAATGAAACTCTAAAAATTTGAAAATGTAATATAAGCGGATGAAATTCATATGAGAAGGCAGGGAGGGAGGAGAGAAGGTTGGGGTGGAAGATCATCATCATCATCACCACCACCACCACCACCACCACCTACTGCTGCAACTGCTGCTGCTGCTGCTACTACTACTACTACACATATGGACAGACAAATACCATGAGGTTTATATTAAAGGAATGCAGGGTGGGAGGGTGAAGGAAAGGTGAAGGGGAGCAGGGAAAAGTCAGAATTTAACATTAATGTGGAAGAGAGTTCATGTGGAGAGGATCAGCATAGCCATTGTGATCGTCATCATCATCATCGTCGTCATCATCATCATCATGGTGTTGTGGTTCTTAATGGTAATAATAACAATGTTGGCTGTAGTAGTAGTAGTAGTAGTAGTAGTAGTAGTAGTAGTAGTAGTAGTAACAGCAGCAGTCACAGATGTGGTGGTGGTGGTGGTGGTGGTAATGATCAAGATGTTTGTGATGATGCCGGTGGGAGTGGTAGCTGTGATTATGGCTATGGTTGTTAAGGGGCGGTGTAGGGAGGGGGAGAGACCGAGGTAGCAGGGAGGGGTATAGGCAGTAGTGATAGTGGTTATGTTGGTGAGTGTTGTGATGAGGGTAAGAGAGAGAGAGAGAGAGAGCGTGGGCTGCAGTTGAAGATGGTGGTGGTTGTAATGGTAACGGTAGTAGTAGTAGTAGTAGTAGTAATGGTGATAATGGTGTTGGCGGCGATGGCAGTAATACAATAAAACCACTAAGTGTTGCCTCACTAAATAAACAGGGTCATTGTGTCTGCAGAAGAATTATCTAAATAGTGTCATGTGTGTGTGTGTGTGTATGTGTGTGCGTGCGTGTGCGTATAAATATATACACACACAGATATATGCATATATGTATACATACACACATACACACACATATATATATATATTCATACACACACACACATATATATATATATATTCATACACACACATACACATATATACACACATACACATATATATACACATACATACACACACATACACATATATACATGCATACATGTATATATATATATATACACATACACACATATACATACACATACATGCATACACATACACATATATACACACATACATATATATATATATATACACATACATATGTGCATGAGACTAGTTGGTGAACTATTGTATATTTAACATGACTCACATACAAAGATGCACACACACAAACACACACAAACACACACACACACACACACATGTATAACAGACATGGCGTTGCCATGCCAACCGAGAAATGTTAGAAAAATTTAATGGATTGCGCCTACCCCCACCACATCCCTCCGCATCACATGTCGTACTACCGCCACCACACATTACCATTGTCAACACCACCAGACATACTAGAACCAAGACCATCACAAACACTACCACCAGCCTCCTCACCCACTATCACCAGCGTCACCACCACCACCACCACCACACATACTACTACTAAGACCATCACACCTACACCATACCACCAGCAACATCACAACATGTGCTACCACCACGACCATCACACATTCTACCACTAACACCACCACCACTTCAGACACACACAAACTACCACTGCCACCTACTCATACCACCACCACTACTATCTCACATTGGATCCTGTACTCCAGGGTACACTGTGTTACAAGTCAAATATACAAACAGCAGGAAGAGTCATGGCTGGACTGCATTTGATGATGGGTTTGCGTAAGTACAGCAAACCCAGAGGGGTGCAAAGGTGGGCACATGGTCAACAAGCTTGCTTCCCAACTATGAGGTCTTGGGTTCAGTCCTGCTGTGCAGCACCTTGGCCAAAGTGTCTTTTACTATATAGCCCTAGGATGACCAATGCCTTGTGAAGGAATTCGGGAGACGGAAACTGAAAGAAGCTTGTCAAATATGTGTGTGAGTGTGCGTGTGTTTGTTGCCTCCACCACCACTGCTAAATAACCAGTGTTGGTTTGTTCATGTCCCCACAGCCTAGCAGTTCAGCAAAAAGAGTTCGACGGAATAAGTACCAGGCTTAAAAAACAAGAAACTAAAACCCTTCAACGCAGTGCCCCAGCATGGCCAAAAGGTGCAGTGACTGAAACAAGACGAAAAAAGCCCTCAATGTAATTGTCGAATGTACTAGAAACAGCAGCCAAACACCCACAATGTTTTATAAAGCATGAACACAAAAAATAATTAGTGCTGGACACTTTATACACAGGATGGTCATGGTAGGAATGACTTTGAACATGAGCTTGTTGAGTAAAACAAACAGAGGATGTGTACAGAGGTAGATACAGTTGATGTTGTTGTTGCTGTTGTTTAGCCCAGGGTCAACACTGATAGAACAAATCCATGTTCAGTCACTCCAGCCTGGGCCACCCCCACTCTTTAATGAGTATCCAAGATCACATTATCTACATGCCCTTTCCTCTTTGCAAGATGGAAGGATGGAGTGAATTTGATCTGAGGGTAAAACTGGCTACTACTTCTAGCATGGTGACTGGTATAGTGTTATGGTTGTTTTTGTTGCTCATGCTGAAGAAAAAGCTAGAAATAGTGTATGAGTGTGTGTGTGCATAAAAGTGTGTGTGTGTGTGTGTGTGTGTGTGTGTGTGTGTGTGTGTAACTCCACACGTACTACCTTTATATGTATTATTATTTTTTTTATGCGCCCTTTTAAAGCCTAGCCAGGCTCATGGGCCCGGTTTCCCGGTTTCTATGGCGTATATGTCCCCCCCACCACCACCACCACCCAGCTGGATGGGATGCCAGTTCATCGCAGCATTACTCAAGAAACAGGAAGAAAGAGTGAGAGAAAGTTGGGGCGAAAGAGTACAACAGGGGTCGCCACCACCCCCTGCCAGAGCCTCATGGAGCTTTGGGTATTTTCACTCAATAAACACACACAACGCCTGGTCTGAGAATTGAAACTGCAATCCTCTGACCGTGAGTCCATTGCCCTAACCACTGGGCCATTGTGCCTCCACATATGTATGATATATGTACATATTCATATATGTGCATATGCACACACACACACACACACACACACATATATATGCACAGCCACATGGTTCCATGTTCAACTCCACTGCGTCTTCTACTACAGCCTTGCGCTGACCAAAAAAACTTTGAGTGGATTTGATAAACAGAAACTGAAAGAAGCCCGTTGTATATATGATGATGATGATGATGATGATATATATATATATATATATATATGTATGTATGTGTGTTTGTGTGTCTGTGTTTACGTCCCCACCACACCCGTAACTTAGCGGTTTGGCAAAAGAGCCCGATAGAATAAGTACTAGGCTTACAAAGAATAAGTCCTGGGGTTGATTTGTTCGACTAAAGGCAGTGCTCCAGCATGGCCGCAGTCAAATGACTGAAACAAGTGGGCTAATTTAGCTATTTCTCCCAATCCCAGAGAGACAAGCAACCAATCTCTTCATATACTCAACAATTACAACAGCTTCAGTAAACTGGGAGTGACCAATTTGCATACCATATGCTTCTCATATTCGTTTATTTGACTGCGGCCATGCTGGAGCACTGCCTTTAGTTGAACAAATCGACCCCAGGACTTATTCTATGTAAGCTTAGTACTTATTCTATCGATCTCTCTTGCCGAACTGATAGATTACGGGAACGTAAACACACCAACATCGGTTATCTAGCAGTGAGGGCTGGGGACAAACACAGACACACATACATTATATATATATATATATATATATATATATATATATATATATATATATATAAATATATATTTCAGGATTCAATAAAAAGACAACAAACAGAAAATATGACTACACTCTCGGAGTGGTTGGCGTTAGGAAGGGCATCCAGCTGTAGAAACTCTGCCAAATCAGATTGGAGCCTGGTGTAGCCATCTGGCTCACCAGTCCTCAGTCAAATCGTCCAACCCATGCTAGCATGGAAAGCGGACGTTAAACGATGATGATGATGATGATAATATATATAGGAGAAGAAAATGGATCTAATAACAATGGGAAACTCATGGTTTTCGCTGGTATGTCTTTAATTAAATAGATACCAAAGAAGGAAGAAGCAGAGATGAGGGTAGCATGAGCGACTCTAGATTTAATTATCCCTTAGAGGTATTAAACCCCTCTAGTTGATACCTACACTACGACGGGCTTCTTTCAATTTCCATCTACCAAATCCTTTCACAAGGCTTTGGTTGGCCTGAGGGTATAGTAGAAGACACTTGCTCAAGGTGTCATGCAGTGGGACTGAACCAGGAACCATGAGGTTGGTAAGCAAGCTACTTACCACACAACCACTCCTGTGTCTATAAATGTTAATGTTTTAGTTTTTAAATGTCCAGGAGCCTGTCAATGTACGAGATGGACAAACAGACAGACAGCTAGATCAATAAAAAGGAGAAATGCAGGGTAACAGCACATGACAGCATGTCATACGAGGCAGGCGGCGGTGGCGGCGACTAAAATGGTTAGCATTGCTACAAAAGATTTGCTCGACCAGCATGGAAAAGTGGAGATAATGATGATGGTGATGATGAGGAAGATGATGATAATGATGATGATGATTTAGTTAAATAAGACCGCAGCTACTGGATACGGCAAAATATATTCCACCAAAATATTTCTATGAGATATGAATTATTTGGAGCAGCAACAAGTCTAGAAGCAAAGTGTTAACTTGTGATATATGATAGAAAGGAAATATGCCTGATCTTATCTCACACAGACATGTTCCTTCACACATACATACACACACACATACAAAAGCATACAACCATTAATACACACAAATATACATATGTATATATATATATATATATATATATATATATATATATGCATGTATGTATGTATATATTCATATACAAGCATACATGCATATAAATGACCATATCATACATATATATATATATATATATATATATATATATATATATATATATATATATATATATATATATATATATATATATGCATGTATGTATGTATATATTCATATACAAACATACATGCATATAAATGACCATATCATACATATATATATATATATATATATATATATATATATATATATATGCATGTATGTATGTATATATTCATATACAAACATACATGCATATAAATGACCATATCATACATATATATATATATATATATATATATATATATCTATATATCTATATATATATCTATATATATATATATATATATATATATATATACTTAATTAAAAAGCAGCAGAAATATCACAAAAACTGTTACTCAGAGTTTTGTTTAGAAAACAAAACTGTCCGACGAACGGGAACGTGAAACTCTGAGTAACAGGTTTTGTTATATTTCTGCTGCTTTTTAATAAAGCATATTACTCTACCTCTGGTATTCGAGTACTTTTTTTGCATTTATGTGCTTACTCTAGTGTATATATATATATATATATATATATATATATATATATATATATAAGGCTCCAATCGAAACTCTGCCAAATTAGATTGGAGCCTGGTGTTGCCATCTGGTTTCACCAGTCCTCAGTCAAATCGTCCAACCCATGCTAGCATGGAAAGCGGACGTTAAACGATGATGATGATATATAAA
>NC_142953.1:28193216-28205716 GCF_046866305.1 Octopus bimaculoides
AAGGGCACCGAGCTATAATAACCACTGAAGCTTGGTGCAGTCTTCTGCCTTGTCAGCTCCTGCCAAACCATCCAACCCATGCCAGCATGGAAAACAGATATTAAATGATGATGGTATCATCATCATCATCATCATCATCATCAATGGTTTTATATCCACTTTTCCATTCTAGCTTGTGTCAGGTGGAATTTGTGGAGGCAGATTTTTTTTTTTTATATGACTGGATGCTCTTCCTGTAGCTAACACTCAAATGTTTCTAAGCAACTTAAACAGTTCTCTTTAGCCAGGTATATTTACACAGATGTCTACATGTCACTCATGACAATTACACTTGCTTACAACTAAGGTGCTCCACCAACACAAGCAGACACATAACGCACGTACACACACACACACACACACACATATACAAAAATAATAATATTTTA
Source organism: Octopus bimaculoides (assembly GCF_046866305.1). NCBI lineage: Eukaryota > Metazoa > Mollusca > Cephalopoda > Octopoda > Octopodidae > Octopus > Octopus bimaculoides. The sequence goes on from NC_142953.1 coordinate 28,193,645, forward strand.
TAAGCTTGGCACCTTAGGTAAGTGACTTCTACTATAGCCTTGGACCGACCAAAGCCTTGTGAGTGGATTTGGTAGATAGAAACTGAAAGAAGCCTGTCATATATATATATATATATATATATATATATATATATATATATATATATACATATGTGCATGTGTATATGTTTGTCCTCCCACCATCGCTTGACAAATGATGCTGGTGTGTTTACGTCCCCATAACTTAGAGGTTCGACAAAAGGGTCTGATAGAATAAATACTAGGCTTACAAAGAATAAGTCCTGGGGTTGATTTGCTCGACTAAAGGTGGTGCTCCAGCATGGCTGCAGTCAAATGAATGAAACAAATAAAAGAAAAAAAAGAATACTTTTTACTCTTTTACTTGTTTCAGTCATTTGACTGTGGCCATGCTGGAGCACCGCCTGTAGTCGAGCAAATCGACCCCAGGACTTATTCTTTGTAAGCCTGGTGCTTTTTTTATTGGTGTCTTTTGACGAACTGCTAAGTTATGGGGATTTAACACACCAAGTTGGGTTGTCAAGTGATGGTGGGAGGGACAAACACAGACACAAACACACAAATACATATACAGGCTTCTTTCAGTTTCCATCTACCAAATCCACTCACAAGGCCTTGGTCAGCCTGAGGCTATGGTTGAAGACACTTGCCGAAGTTGACATGCAGTGGAACTGAACCTGGAACCATGTGGTAGAAAAGCAAATTTCTTACCACACAGCCACACACACACACACACAAATACGCACACAAACACTCAGACACACACATACACACATACATAGTCACACACAGTGTATATGAGTGCATACATGTGAAACCTTTCCAACACACTACATACACAAACTATGTTATGAATTTCACGCTTGTATTAACTTACAGTTGTAGAGTTACGGTGCTAAAAATCTTTGCCTCTGTTCTTCCTTTCAGTGTTGCCATAAGCGAGACATTATCTCTACCTTGGGTGTTCTTCCTATAAGCAGAGTAAACCAAGATCACATACACACACAGACACACACACATGGAGACTCTGAAACTAGTACGCAAAGCACAGTGCCCTTTATCTACAAAATAACAGGTTTAACAGAAAAGCTGATATAAATACACACAAATATTTATAATGTATATATAAACATAGGCACAGACATGGTTGTGCAAGTTTAAGAAGTATGCCTCCTAAACACAAGGTTCTGGGTTCAGTCCCACTGCATGGCACCTTGGGTAAGCAAGTGTTCTTCTATAACCCCCGACCCTACTAAAGCCTTCTAAATGGATTTGGTAGTCAGAAACTGAAAGAAGCCTGTATTATTCTCTCTTTCTCTTTCTCTCTCTCTGTAACATATGGTATAAATCCCACTCACTATTTGTGTTTTCATTGAGGTGGCTCCCTTAGCCACTACTGCCTGACTTTTTAACGGGAGATACTTGCCCAAGGTGCTGTGCAGCGGGATTGAAACTGAAACCACAGGGTTGCAAAGTGAGCTTCTCAACCACAGAGCCAATGGCAGTACTTAATACTAGCTTCCACCTTGGGTATGTGTGTGTGTGTATGTGTGTGTAGTATGTATGTGTCGGCATGAATGCATAAATATCTGTGTCAGTGTGTGCCCCTGTGTAGGTATGAGTGTGTGTGTGTGTGTGTGTGTGTGTTTATGTATGCATGTGTGTGTGTGTGTGTGTAAGTATGTCTGTTATGTGTTACTGGAGTAGGGTTAGGGTTAGGGTTTTTATTTTCATATACATTTCTTGACATCTATACGAAAACAAAACACCCGCTTAGTCATACTCTGAATGGCATACACAAAAGAAACACACACACACACACACACACACTTTCTCTCTCTCTCTCTCTCTCTTTTACTTTGCCCTCATCACCATTTTGTGTCTACTTTCCATGCGACCATGGGCTGAACAGGTTATCACCATCTGACTCAGTTTCTATTTGGAGTCGATGCCTAACTTCACAGGTCAAAAGACTGTGTTACTTTCAATTAATACGATCCAAAAGCGTGGCTGTGTGGTTAAGAAGTGAATTTCTCTACGCTACGGTTTGAGGTTCACTTCCTCTGCATGGTACTATATGCAATGCTGCCACTCATGCTATACAAAGCCTTCTGAGTGGCTCTCATCATCATCATCATCATCATCATCATCACCAATCCCTGAACATTGCTGTTCCGAGTCTTAACTCTTTAGCATTTAAACTGGCCATATCCGGTCTAAATATTCTATGTTCTTTATGATCAATCCAACCAGATCCAGCCTCTCACACCTACCCTATAATGTCGTTCCAAAAGCAATCACATCTTTGAAATTGCAAAACTATGAGATTAATGTATGATTAATCCCAAACAATGTGAACTAATAAGCATCACATTTGACATAGTAATCTAAATGCTGAAGGGTTAAACTGGCCCTTTCCAAACCAAATATTCTTTTCTACTGTAGGCACAAGGCCCAAAATTCTGGAGGAGAGGACCAGTCGATTAGATCGACCCCACTACACAACTGGTACTTATTTTATTAACTCCGAAAGGGTGAAAGGCAAGGTCAACCTCGACAGGATTTGAACTCAGAACGTAAAGACAGACTAAGTACTGTTAAGCATTTCACCCAGCATGCTAACGTTTCTACCAGCTCGCTGCCTTCCAACCCAAATATTCTACCCATCTTATGTTGAGACCAGCCAGATCTGGCCTCTCACAATCACATCATCAAAATCCCAAAGCTAAGAGATAAGGCAGGATTAATTCAAAACAATGTAGAGAAATGAGTATTACATTTGACAGAGTAATCTAAATGCTTCTGCCAGCCACATCCAGCGCAGATATTCTGCCTTGTTTGTCTCCAAACTGGTCAGATATGGCAGCACACACACCAACAGTACAATGTCCTCCTGGAAATATACAATCACATCAAGGTCTGAAAGCTATGAGATGATGCATAATTAATTCAGAATAACGTCAATAAACAAGCAATGCATTTGACAGATTAATCTGAATGCTAAAGATATAAATGGTTGACTTTATAACATTTAAACCGGCCAAATTCCATCCCACATATTCTTTTTCCCCTCTCTGATAGGAGGCACAAGCACCTTACACACACATGTACACACACGAGGATAGCTTCTGCCTACCGAATTCAATCACAAGGCTTCAGTTGGCTTGAGGCTATAGGAGAAGACACTTGCCCAGGGTGTCACGCAGTGGGACTGAACCTGGAAACATGTGGACAGAAAGCAAGCTTCCTGTTGTTGTTGTTGGCACTCCGTTGCTTACGACGTCGAGGGTTCCAGTTAATCTGATCAACGGAACAGCCTGCTCGTGAAATTAACGTGCAAGTGGCTGAGCACTCCACAGACACGTGTTCCCTTAAGGTAGTAGTTCTCGGGGATATTCAGCATGACACAGTGTGACAAGGCTGACCCTTTGAATTACAGGCACAACAGAAAACAGGAAGTAAGAGTGAAAGAGAGTTGTGGTGGAAGAGTACAGCAGAGTTCGCCGCCATCCCCTGCCAGAGCCTCGTGGAGCTTTAGGTGTTTTCGCTCAATAAACACTCACAACGCCCAGTCTGGGAATCGAAACCGCGATCCTATGACCGCGAGTCCGCTGCCCTAACCACTGGGCCATTGCGCCTCCACGCAAGCTTCCTAACCACACAGCTCTGCGTGCGCCTACTTCCTGTTTTATAATTCAATCAGCCATACCAGGCCTCTCATGCCAACCAGATAATATCATTCTAAAAAATAAATAATCCCATCATAGAAATCTCAAAGCTACAAGATAATGCATGATTAATTCAAAACAATGTGAAATAAGCTTCACGCTTGAGAGAGCAATCAGAATGCTATGGCTTAAACCAGCCATATCCGGCCCAAATATTCAACCTGTTTTATGATTAAACTGGCCATATCCAGCCTCTCAAACCTACCCCACAATGTCATTCTAAAAATAAACAACTATAACATCAAAACCTCAAAGCTACAAGATTATGTATGATTAATTGAAAACAATATGAATAAATAAGCATCACGTTTGGCCACAGGCCATATCTAGCCCAAATATTCAGTTAGAGTGGTTTTTATATAACTGAAAAATAAAAGAATAAAGACACACACACACACACATATATATATATATATATATATATATATATATATATATATATATATATATATCGTCCAACCCATGCTAGCATGGAAAGCGGACGTTAAACGATGATGATGATATGTATGTATATATTTCTTATATTCTTATATTTGTTTCAGTCATTTGACTGCGGCCATGCTGGAGCACCGCCTTTTTTGTCCAACAAATTGACCCCAGGACTTATTCTTTGTAAGCCTAGTACTTATTCTATCAGTCTCTTTTGCCGCACTGCTAAGATACGGGGACATAAATACACCAGCATTGGTTGTCAAGTGATGTTGGGGGGACAAACACAGACACACCAACATATACACACAAGCGCGCACACACACACACACATATATATATATATATATGTATATATATATATATATATATATATATATATATACACAACAGGCTTCTTTCAGTTTCTGTCTACCAAATCCACTCGCTTGGCTTTGGTCAGCCTGAGGCTGTAATAAAAGACACTTGCCCAAGGTATCACGCAGTGGGACTAAACCTGGAACCATGTGGTTGGGAAGCAAGCTTCTTACCACAAAGCCTCTCCTGTGCCTATAATTTGGTTTCTACCAACCAAATCCACTCACAAGGCTTTGGATGGCCCGAGGCTATAGTAGAAGACATTTGCTCAAGATTATTTACATTATTTGTCCTCATCTTGTTTGTTGTTTATAACGTTTCGGCTGATATACCCTCCAGCCTTCATCAGGTGTCTTGGGGAAATTTCGAACATGGGTTCTCATTCCTAAGGTATTTTTCGATGTTGTTGTTGTTATTATAATTATTATTCATATGCCCATGGGCATTTGGCATAGTAGTTAAGAGTGTGGGCTACTAACCCCAAGATTCTGAGTTCGATTCCAGGCAGTGACCTGAATAATAATAATAATAATAATAATAATAACAACAATAATAATAATAATATCATTGAAAAATACCTTAGGAATGAGAACCCAGGTTCGAAATTTCCCCAAGACACCTGATGAAGTCTGGAGGGTATATCAGCCGAAACGTTGTGTTAACAACAAACAAGATGAGGACAAATATCTATCAAATGTAAATAATGTAAATAATACCTCATCTCTTAAATCTAGAACTGTACTTGCTCAAGATGCCATGCAGCGGGACTGAATCCGGAACCATGTGGTTGGGAAGCTTAATTCTTAACCACACATGATGTATGTGGAAATAAGGATAATATTTTGTAATGTTTCCTTCGTCTATGATGTACGATGTTATTAAGACAAATATAGCTGCTATTTCTGCCATGCATCCAAGTGTTATTCTTTAGCCCTAGGTCAGACAAGATTGAGCAAACTTATGAACAAAGGCATTCCAGCCATGACCATGCCATCTTAGTTGTGATATGTCAAGGGTGACGATACTTAATTTGTCCTTCACTTTGCCCATGACAATAAGGTATGGAGTGAATTTAGCTGTCATCTCTAGCAGCTTGAAATACCACACAGAAACCTCATACCCTTTATGTGGTGTGTGTATATACACGTGTGCATATATGTGTATATACACTTGTATGTATATGTGTAAACAAGTGTCTATAAGCAGAAAGAAACCTAGATAGCAGAGTTGTACAAACAAGTAATGCTAACATCCGAGTGTGTATATATGTATGTGCATGTAGATGAGTATGTAAATGGTTGTGTGTGTGTGTGTGTGTGTGTGTGTGTGTGTGTGTGTGTGCAGAAGCCTTACAAAATATGATATCTGGAGTAACAGTAATATCAACATTAGTGACAGCGTGCATGCGTATGTTTATATATGTGTGTATATGCGGGTGTCTGTGTACGCACTTAGGCATAAATACGCACATATCTACATATGTGTGTATACACATGTGTATATATAGAGAACATAATACGTGCAATGTCAGACATAATGGGAACGTGATGTCAGTTTATACATGTGCATCTGTGTTTATATTTGGTAATGTATACACACACATATATACATACACATATATGTATGTATGTACACACACACATATATATATATAGTGTATATAAATGTATATACACACATTAGTACTGCACATGAGATCAGCAACAAAGGTAATGTTGTATCAGCATGCATGCATGTTCAAACATGTTTGTTCATACATGTGTATATATATACAGGGATACAGACGTGTGTGTATTTATATATACATGCGTATCTGTGTGTATATGTGTATGTATGCATGTATATATATGTGTGTGTGTGTGTGTGTCTGTGTATATTAATATATATATGTGCGTGTATATATGATTGCGTATATATACAAGCATAAATATGTGTGTATTTATATATACATGCGTATCTGTGTGTATATGTGTATGTATGCATGTATATATGAGTGTGTATGTATGTGTGTGTATGTTAATATATATATGTGCGTGTGTATATGGTTGCGTATATATACAGGCATATATTTTGTATATGTATGAATATTCATGTGTGTGTGTGTATGTGTGTGTTTATACGTATATATGAGTGTGTGTAAGTTTGTATATATAAACAAGCATATCCTTTATATATGTGGGTGTATTTGTGTATCTGTGTGTGTGTGTGTATGTTTATATATATATATGCATGTATGTATGTGTGTATGCATTTGTAAATGTATATATGTGTGTGTATATATATGTGTGTGTGTGTGTGCGTTTGCATATATAAGCAAGCATATCCTTTGAGTATGTGGGTGTATCTGTGTGTGTGTGTGTGTGTGTGTGTGTGTGTGTGTGAACGTGAGAAGCCCCAATAGGTATGGGATCCCTGCTAAATATTTAAAGATTGTGGCAGTTAGAAGGGAGGAAAAGATGGATGGGTGGGTGGGTAGTGACGGAGGTGAAGGAAGTGGTGGCAATGGTGGTGACGGTGGTGATGGAGGTGGTGGTGGTGCTAGTGGCAACAATGGTGCAAAGTAGTTGTGGTACTGAGTGTGTTACTGATGGTAGTGCTGGGGGGAGGGGAGGGGGTCGCGGTGGGGGGCGGTGGTAGGAGTGGGGATGGGGATGGAGTGGAAGTGTTGGCAGTGATGATGATGATGATGACGATGATGGTGCGTGTGGTGGTGCTGGTGATGATGGTAGACATGTAACACGTCATCAATATCTGATGTATGTCACCATCATCATCATCAACATCATCACCATCATCATCATCATCAACATCATTATCAACAACACTTAAGAAAGCATTCATTGCCGTTATAACCATCATCATCAACAACAACAACATGTCAGTGTTATGGTTGTCATCATCATCATCATCATCATCATCATCAACAATTATGACACTCGAGTCAGCCTTGCCCCCAATACCATCATCATCATCATCATCATCACCACCACCATCACCATCACCATCATGACCATCATCATCATCATCATCACCAACGGCCTCTGTTGGTGCTGCTATTGTCATCGTCATCATCATCGTCATCATCGTCATCGTCATCATCATCATCATCAACATGTCGTTGTCGTCCTTGTTGCAGTTACCATCATCGCTGTAATAACATTAGTAGCAGTGGAAGTTGTAGTCGTCAGCCTCATATAAACATCGCTGTCATCGTCATCACTGTTATCTATGGCGATGTCAACATAAACATTATTAGCATTAGCTCAGAAGTAGTAGTAGTAGTAGTAGTAGTAGTAGTAATAGTAGCAGCAGCAGAATTAGTAGTCATTGTAGTAGTAGTAGTAATAGTAGTGGCAGTGGTGGTAATAGTCATAGTAGTAGTAGTAGTAGTAGTTGTTGTTGTAGTTGTAGTAGTAGCATTAGTAATAATAGTAGCAGCAGAAGTAGTAGTCGTTGTAGTAGTAGTCATAGTAGTAGTAGTAGTAGTAGTAGTGGTGGTGATGGTGGTAGATGCAGCAGTCGCAGCAGTAGCAGCAGTAGTAAACATCATCATCACCACCACCACCACCACCACCACCACCACACCCAACCAGACCAGCACCACTACTCGCACTACTGCCCAAACTCAACAAAGGAGCCTCTATGTGGTTGCGCAAAAACCATCAGAAATAGCAGCTGATTCTCCCTCAAATCACCACATGTTTCCACTGTCTTAGGAAAAAAAGACAAAGAAAAACAGCTACATTGGATGATGTAGTCTCAGGTTTACTTGCACCTAAGGAAAAGGTAGGGTGGTCACAACTGGAATGCCTATGATCATAGGTCTACTAGATTAGGAGTGACCTGTGGTTAAACAAAAATAGCAACCACTATATTGATAATATCAACATCACCACCACCACCACTTAATAATAATAATAATAATAATAATAATAATAATAATAATAATAATAATAATAATAATAATAATAATAATCCATTCTACAATAGGTACAGACATGAAATTTTTAGGGGAGAGGTTAGTTGATTTTATTGACCCCCTCAGGACTTGACTAGTACACACTGACCCTGAAAGAATGAAAGGTGAAGTCGACCTCAGTAGAATTTGAACTTAGAACATAGAGAAGAATGAAACGCCACCAAGCATTTACCAGACTCTGGCCATGTTGCAGCATCGCCTTGTGCCAGCTCGCCACCCTTATAATAATCAAAATTCTTTCTAATCTTGGCACAAAGTCAGTAAATTTGAGGGGAGGTGATCAGTCAATAGCCTCACCCCCAACAGGATTTCATTGACCCCAGAGACATGGAAGGCAAAGTCGACCTCGGCAGAATTTCAACTCAGAACATGCAGACAGATTTTATACCACTAAGCATTTTGCTTGACATGTGCCTTAATAATAATAAGAAGAATAATAGTAATAATAATAATAATAATAATAATAATAATAATAATAATAATAATAAATGCCCTGTACCAAGCAGTGGCTCTCATGGCTTCTGATCTTAACTGATTGGAAGTGTTATCATGTACATTGTTTTGTCTTGGTATAAAAAAGATGGCCTACAGGCAAATATTCTGCTCAATACCACAGATTTGCTTGTCAGTTGTTTGACCTTAACCAGTTGAGCATGTCCCTTGGTGGCTGACGATATGTGCATCTCTGATCAGGAGCAGATGTAGTGGGGGAGCAACATAGCCATGTGTTGAGAGGAATTCTTTGGGGTTTGAATAATTCACCTTTGGAAACATGGGTGTTTCGTTCATCATCCTTAAACAACCCTTATTCAAGGACCTTTTGAGCGGGATGGGCTACTCGACCTGAAAAAAATTCTAACTGGACCACACTTGCAAGGTCATGTGCTGTTTATCTTGATATGAGATCACCATGTCGCGCACGTGTACCCTTATCAGATGGGTAGTCATGATGGGTATACTGGGCTTCGTATATTTTACCCCAGTCTCACTTTGAAGGCATGCACTGCTCTCTCACTCAATAATAATAATAATTATAATGATATTGTTTACTAAAGGCATAACGTCTGAAATTTTGGGGGAACGAGCTAATTGATTACATCAACCTCAGTACATAACTGGTACTTATTTCATTGACCCCAAAAAGGATAAATGGCAAAACCAACCTCAGTGGAATTTCAACAGACAAAACTACTTCTAAGCATTTCACTCAGCATGCTATTCAAATTTTGGCACAAGGCCAGTGGTACTTATTTTAGCGACTCCCTACCCACCACCCCACTCAAAAGGATGAAAGGCAAAGTCAACCCCAGCAGAATTTGAAGAAGTTAGATGAAATGCCACGAAGCATTTTGCTTGGCATGCAAACAGTTCTGCCAGCTCACCACCTTAATAATAATAATAATAATAACAATAATAATAATAAATAATAATGATGATGATGATGATCATCATCATCATCATTTCAAATTTTTGCCACAAGGGCAGCTTGTGGGAGGGGATCAAGTCGATTACATTGACTCCAGTGCGTAACTGGTACTTATTTAATCGGCTCCGAAAAGATGAAAGGCAAAGTCGACCTCAGTGGAATTTGAACTCAGAACGTAGACAGACGAAATACCGCTGGGCATGTCACCACCTTAATAATAATAATAATAATAATAATAATAATAATAATAATAATCCATTCTACTAAAGACACAATGCCTGAAATTTTGTGGGAGAGGAGCAACAGTCAATTACATCGACCCCACTGTTTCACTGGTACTTATTTTATCAACCCCAAGAGGATGAAAGGCAAAGTCAACCTCAACAGAATTTTAACTCAGATTGTAAAGATAGATGAAGCAACACTAAGCATTTTGTCCAAGTACAAAGTCTGCAATTTTAGAGGAAGCGGGTGGCTGATTATGTCGACGCATGCTTAACCAGAACTTATTTTATCAACCTCGATAGAATGAAAGGCTAAGATGACCTCGGCAGACTTTGAACTCAGATCATAAGAAGTGAGAAGAAATACAGCTAAGCATTTCATCCAACATCCCGACAATCGTGTCAGCTTGTCACCTCAATAATAATAACCCTTTCTACTAGAGATACAGTGGAGGCGCAATGGCCCAGTGGTTAGGGCTGCGGACTCGCGGTCATAGAATCGCGGTTTCGATTCCAAGACCGGGTGTTGTGAGTGTTTATTGAGCGAAAACACCTAAAGCTCCACGAGGCTCCGGCAGGGGATGGTGGCGAACCCTGCCGTACTCTTTCACCACAACTTTCTCTCACTCTTACTTCCTGTTTCTGTTGTGCCTGTAATTCAAAGGGTCAGCCTTGTCACACTGTCATGCTGAATATCCCCGAGAACTACGTTAAGGGTACACGTGTCTGTGGAGTGCTCAGCCACTTACACGCTAATTTCACGAGCAGGCTGTTCCGTTGATCGGATCAACTGGAACCCTCGACGTCGTAAGCGACGGAGTGCCAACAACAACAACAACTAGAGATACAAGACCTAAAATTTCAGGGGAGGGGGCTAGTCGATTACATCAACCCCAGAGTTTCATTGGGACTTTTTGTAACCCTTCGGCTATCGTGGGTGTTACATGCGAAAACCTCCCACAGAAATGATTAAAATCTAAAAAAATATTAGTACCCATTGGCCACAGAAACCTGCAATATACTGAGGAGTCGGCAATATAAATTTACATGTATTAGCCAGAGAAATCCACGATGTAGTGAGGGCATGGTAGGTAAACCATGATATGGCGAGGGATTACTGTAACTTATTGACCCAGAAAGAACAAAAGGCAAAGTCAACCTTGGAGTACTTTAGGCAAAATACCGCTAAGCATTTCACACAGCGTGCTAACGATTCTGCCAACTTATGATCTTAATAATAATAATGATGATAATAATAATAATTTATTTCTTTATTGCCTACAGGGGGCTAAACACAGAGGGGATAAACAAGGGCAGTCAAAGGGTTTTTGGGTCGATTACATCGATCCCAGTGTGTAACTGGTACTTATTTAATCAACCACCAAAAGGATGAAAGGTAACGTCGACTTCGGCGGAATTTGAACTCAGAACATAACGGTAGATGAAATACCGCTAAGCATTTCGCCTGGCGTGCTAACGTTTCTGCCATCTCACCGCTCTAATAATAATAATAATAATAATAATAATAATAATAATGATAATAATAATGGTAATAATAATAATAATATTTTCTATTCTAGGCACAAGGAACGAAATTTTGGCGGGTAGGGGGCTAGTCTATTTAGATTGATCCCCAATACGTAACTGGTACTTAATTTATTGACCCCGAAAGGATGAAAGGCAAAGTCAACCTCAGTGGAATTTGAACTCACAACGTGAAGACAGATGAAATACTGTTAAGCATTTCGCCTTTCTACTACTGGAAGCACAAGGCTTCGAATATTTTTGGCGGGGGGGGGGGAATTAAGTCAATTACATCGATACCCAGTGTATAACTGGTACTTGTTCAATCGTCACCCCCGAAAGGATGAAAGACAAAGTCGATGTCAGCTTAATAATAATAATAATAAT
>NC_142953.1:28208216-28215716 GCF_046866305.1 Octopus bimaculoides
ATTAATAGTAGTAGTAGTAGTCGCAGCAGCAGCAGTAGAAACAGCAGCAGATATGTATAAATATGACAAACAAACAAAAACATAGCAGTAATTCAGTGGTGCTTATGGTGGTGGTGGTGGGGGGGGGAGACGATGGCATGTGGATAAGAGAGAGAAGGGTTGGGTTAAGGTGGGGCGGGTTGGAGTGGAATGGATAGGTAGAAGAAGAAGAAGAAGAAGAAGAAGGATGTGGTTGGGCGTATGAAAAATTCTGAAGGCACCCTACCCCCACATCGTCATCATCATCATCATCACAGTACCACCACCATCGTCACCACCATCACAGTATTACCAGCGGACCCGCGACCGCCTTCGCCAATCACGCCGTCTCTCAGCCCTTTCCTTCAAGAATCCTTAATGTTATGGTATTCGAAGGAGAAAAGAACTGGCTGATAAATGGATGCTTGATGCCTGGTGGTGCCTGGCGGCGGCGGCGACGGTTCTGGTGACGGTCTTGGTGGTGTCTTTAATGATGGTGATGTTGGAGATGACGGTGATGATGATGATGGTGGTGGTGGCCGTGTCGAACTCGACTAAGATGAGAGGAAGAAAGGAGATGTACACACACACACATATCCCCCTCCTCTTTCAGTAAGGGACAACTAACTGTTAACACACTGGTACCCTACGACTACTAGTGCTACTACTAGAATTACCACTGCAATTACTACTACAACAATCAACATCATTATTATCATCATCATCAATATTATGAACCGTAATATTAATTGCAAACATCACCAACGTAGTCGTCAGGTATGTTATAGTAGTACAATAGAAGTAGTAGTAGTAGTAGTAGTAGTAGTAGTAGTAGCAACAGCCGGAACAATAGTTGTAGTATGTGTTAAAGTAGCTAGACAATGCAGTGATTCTATTTATGGTAGCACCGACTGGAGTACTATATATATATATATATATATATATATATATATATATATATATATATATATATATATATATATATATAGAGAGAGAGAGAGAGAGAGAGAGAGAGAGAGAGAGAGAGAGAGAGATACATACATACACACACACACTCAATGCATAGATATATATATAAATAGATAAGATTAACAGATAGGAAAATTAACAGACAGACAGACAGCTAGATAGATAGATGTATAGATAAATAGATAGATAGATAGATAGACACACAGAGAGGGGGAGGGAGTGAGAAAGAGGCATGCACATCGGCAGGTACTTAGGTAATGCAGAGTTAAACAAAGGTATATATAGATATGTTGTGGATAAATGAACAGATACAGAGAGAAGGTAGGAGGAGCAAGAGGAAGTGGGGGGGGGGGCACATCGAAGCTAATTAAATATACAGGTAGAGAAATGAATGGGGCGGGTGGAAGGGAGGGAGGGATAAAGGAAGAGCAAGCAATCTGTTTTTCTCCCAGAAATATGCAGTTCCGGTTGGCATCGACCCCTTAAATTAATAGCTGCAGAAATTAAGGTCCTTGACAAAAAAATATTAAAATATCTTGTGGGGGCTTCGTGTTTATGCATATACATGAATATATATACATACATACACACACATCTATATCTATCAATCAATCAATCTATCTATCTATATACATATACATACACACACATACAGTATATAAATGTATAACGTTTATGGTAAGGTAAAAACTGACGTTTTTCTCTATATGGTCATATTCGATATCCATTGTTGCCTACCGTTCATTTATTATTAATATCATTTTCATTAATCTATTTCACAAAATCATTGGTCATCGCTCCTCTTCTCTGTCCAACGATTTCTAATTAACTGTCGAGTGCTCCCTGCTCGGTGAATTGATGCCAAGATTAAAAGATTTACCTTGTAAGGTTCATCCATATCTAGTTACTACACGTATTATATATATATATATATATATATATATATATGTATGTATTAAACGTGCACGAACGCATATGCAATAGGAAGCCGCTTATTATAATCGTGGATAATGTCAAGCGTTTTCAAAATTATGGGGTCCCAAAATTCTTCAATGGCTTCAATATCGTCAGCTGGGGTATGTTTTCTTGTCATTGAAAACGCTTCGTGCCCCAGAATGTTCATAAGCAGCTTCCAATGTGGCTATATGGATGCTGTACGTGTGTATATATATATACATACATACATACATACATACATACGGGTATATAAATATATGTAATGTTTATAAACGAAATATTAAATATCATTCATTCATATACATACATACATACATATACACAAACATACATACATACATATTGAATTTGGTGAACGTTTGTGTTTACAAATAAGGAAGATAATACTACACACACACATATACACGTGCGTGTGTGTGTGTGTGTGTGTGTGTGTGTGTGTGTGTGAAACCCGAATGCTTAGCTTTGTGTATCGTTACTAGAAGCTTCAAATTCTAATGCGCATACACACACATCCGTATAAATAGACACACACACATAGAAACAGTCACACACACACACACGGAAACGGCCACACTTACACACAAGTTGCATAAATTGAAGTGGATATATATAAATGTCAATGTTTTCAAAACAAGCCGATGCGAAGACCACAAAGAGGAGGAAATCTGTTATTTTATCAAAAGGAGAAAAAGAGAGAGAAGATCGGGTGGCCAACATAAATGAAAATGATGATGATGGTGGTGGTGATGATGATGATGACGACGAAACAGCAATACCAGAATGTAACCGAATAATAAATAGTGGCATCGGGTGTGAACGGGGTGGATATAAATATTGTAGCGATAAACAATAAATATAAACATACGAGTCAGTCACGCTAATAGGAGAGGGGCGTGAGTGAGACATTGATGAGGTAGGGCGATTGAACGTTTAACAGGCGTTCTAACCGTGACCATCCAATCTAAAGGTTTTATTTTGTTGCTGGTGTTTTTTTTTGGGGGGGGGGGGGTTCGTGCCCTTTTCTTCAGGCATAGCATTCTGTTGTTCGAAGAAACCATTCCGTAAGTGGTTGTTAAAATCTGAAATAACAACGCTACCGTCTTAGAAAAAAAAGGGGACAAGTTAGAAATGAGGTCGTTGCTTCATGGATGGTGGGGGGGGGGGCACATTGGAGGACCCTAAAGTCAAGATGGTCACTCTAGAAAAGCGTTTGATCATATATCTATCTATGCTCAATCGGGATTAACTTGGGGAGTAAATGGCAACAACAATCTAGGACTACAATATCCGAAGTGTCCGCCCCCATTTTGTTTTTTTCCTTACATTTTTCCAAATAGAAGGCCGTGTGATCTGAAGATTTGGCTGCCATGACTAGCAGTTCCATACACTGCATACACACGGGTTCCGTTAACATAGCTATTGGTTGCCCTGATCGAGCAGATCTATACGATTAAAGACATTCCAAAGCCATGACCAACCTGCTCCAGTTTCAAACATATGATAATGCAGTTAGTTATAGCTGCAACTGTGTATCCTTCCGTTTTGAAGAAGGTTGGGTGTGGTTTGAGGGAGACATGGCTGCTATTTCTTGTAGGAAGGTCGAACGACCACATAGAAGCTCTCCCTTTTACTAAGAGTTAAAGGGTGGCAGCAGCGGCGGTGATGGTTATTGCCGTTGTTGTGCCATCCACCATCACTACCACCCGGGTCAACCCAATTTCGGGTAGACAGACCTACGATCAAAGAATGTTCCAGCAGTAGGCCATAACACGTCTTTTATTCAGACGTCGGTGTATCCTGGATTACAATATACATATATATATATTGGTGATGGTTTGTTTATGTCCACGTAACTTAACGTTTCAAAGTATCAGGCTTTGAAAAAATAAATACTGGAGCTGATTTGCTCAACTAAACCCTTCTTGGCGGTGCCCCAGTTTGGCCGCAATCCAAAGATTTTCAGTCCAATAACCAAAAAGATAATACGCGCACGCGCACACACACAACGAGTAGGGCGTGATCTGAAAAAAGATCTGGCTGTTGTTTCTAGCCATTTGAACGGTTCCCTCACTGGCTCTCAGCTTAAATATTTTTGGGGTGGGGATGTCATAGACACTGTTATGTCGTTGTTTTTATTTTATTTAAACTCCCTCCAGGTCACCCAAAGTGGGAACAGACCTTAAAGTAAAAGCCGTTCCAACAATGACCACCCTGTCTATAAAATCTAAAACTATTGTTAGTGATGTCTCTTTGTTTAGATTTTTTTTAATGATGGTTTTTATGGGGAGATTTAGCTGTTATTTCTAGCAGGCAGAATACATATGCGTCTACTACTTCGTTGGTTTGTGAATCTAATGTGCGCGTGTGTATGTTTTTTGTGTATATATATTTTCGAGGCAGTGTAAAAATCTACGATTAACATATATTTACTCATATATCCTTCCAAGGCCGGGTTTGAGGGAGACTTAACTGCTATTTCTTGCCGGTCTAGTACCAATCTAGAGACAGAAAGAGACTCCCACGTTTGCTCACGTATAACTGATGTATAACAAAGTGTGTATATGTCGTATAAAACATATCTAGACGTTGTTTAGTATCAGGGCCACTCTGATCCAGCAGCGCTGAGATCAAAGGTGCTCCAGTTATGACCAACCTGCTTTTCATTATTATTATTTTTTTTGTTATCAGGGGTATGTGTGTAAGATAACACTACACAATCTGTCCTTCTCTTTTCAAGACGTTTAGGTGTAAATCTAGGTAATAGTTGGCTGGTGTTTCTCGCACTTCAGGTGACTACATTCAACGCTCCTAGCTGGCTTGTTGCTGTGTAGCCTTGTTAGCAGGAGCTGTATTTAACCACAGGTTAGCATTGATCCAATAGATTTATGATAAAATATGTTTCCACCACGCTTACTACCTCGTCTTTATTTTTATTTACTTTATTTGTAGACACAGTATGTAAAATTCCATTGTCTTCGATTTTCGAAAAATGGTTTCGGGAATATTTGGCTGCTATTTCATCAGCAAGTCGAGCACTGATCAAGATGGGGGTTGGCTGTCTTCTTGACTACTTTAAGGGTGTTTGTGGGAGAATGTGTATTTAGCGAATGTGGGGTAAATGTTACGACAATATTTTGGTAATGCCGAGATGTAGTATGTAGTTTTCGGTGACAAAAGATATGCAATATGCTGCAAGAGAGATCGATTGATAAGTAGGGATATTGATAGATAGGTAGGTAGCGACATAATAGCTAGGATCATAGATAGATTAATAGGTAGGTAGGTAGAATTATATGTATATTATATGTGGATTGATGTTATATATATATGTAGGTATATACGGAGACTTGAGAGAAATATTGGAAGCAACAAATAGAGAGAAACAACGCCGATAGACATAGGTAGGTAGGTACGTACGTATGGAGGAGGTTGGCGAAGACTGATACGTAAATCGATATATATAGGTATGTAGAGACAAGACCTAGATCGATCGATTGATCGATCCCTCCATCGATCGACAGGCAAACAGATAGATAAATGGATCGGTGGAGAGATAAACAAATAGGTACTTTGATAGATTGGTAGGTACGCAGAGAAAGAGACACAGGTAGAAACAAACTGATAGGTAGACAGATGGAAGGCATTATAAGATAACTGGATTAGGTAAATTAATTTATGGGTGAAAGATATGAAGATCGAAGAATCCTGAATCTAGCGCTGTGCTTACCTCGGCCGGTCGTATAGCAGTATGGTCGGTGTCAGAATTGACAAGGACGCTTTTCGGTCGAAAGCAAGCCCCGTCCGGTAAATCTTCGGGGTGGAATTCCTTCTCGCTTTCAGTCGGAGTAGTCTGTTGTTCGACGGCCAAATCATCGTTGACAAACGACAAAACATCGGCTGTTGTGGTCGGTAGAGCAGCAGATGAGGAACTGTTGGCAGCTCTCAGCATCCCCATACAGATGGCATGACTGTTAGACTGTCCACAGTTTCTCTCCCGTTTCTCTCCGACATCCTTAGTGTCCGGAACATCAAAGTAGCGTTTAGCTTTCTTCAAATACATTATTTAGCTCTGCCCCACATACATACACACACACTTCTTCGTCTCCTTTCGTCTAGGAGACATATATAGCATCTCTTCTCTCTTGCTCACATCACATTTTGCATCTCCCCTCGCATCATCGTCGTCATCGTCGTCTCATCAATTTCGCTGCAGCCTCAAAGCGAGGCGACTCCCGCCATCTTTAAAGAGATGATGCTGTTACTCTGTGACCTCGTCAGACTTTACACTTGTCATCACTTCCGGGTCACGCTCTGACCTCACCAGCATTTGCACAGACCCCCCACCCTGCCGCCCCTGAAAAGAAAATACTATAAATAAATAAAAACGCACACATAACACACCCGTGTATATATAAGGCATATATACGCCACGTATACGCGCACACGCAAGCCTTTATGTATTTGCATATGTTAATGTACATATGTATGCATGGGTATACATGTGTGTGAGTGTGTGTGTGTGTATGTACGTGTGTATATATACATATATGTGTGTGTGTGTGTGTGTAAGTATATATATATATATATATATATATATATATATACGTGTGTGTGTATGTATATATATGTGTGTGTGTTTGTGTGTGTACAGAATATATTTGCACATATTGACACATGTACATGCGCGCGCGCGCACATACACGCATGCACACACATATTTCAATTAACAAACAAGACAAAAAGTACTCAATGCCTAAGTAGAGTGTATTTATTATAGCATTAATATTACTTTGTTGTAACTCCCTTTTGTGACCATTTACTGCTCACACAATGTGTGTGTGTGTGTGTGTGTAAAAAGAGCGATACATACATACACACACACATATATATATATATACACACACATTTAATCATTTGTATATGTGTATGTGTGTATGTATAAGCTTAAGGGGCTGTCAACTTCAACAACAACAAGAACAATAAGCATTTAATGAGTAAAGCCCTTAACATTGTTTATAAAATCAAATTTATTATAATTCATTATGATTTATTATACAAAAAAGAGTCGGCTATGATGAGTTTCAACTATTCATGTTTATTCAAACAGTATCCAGAGGAGTCTAGGACATTTACACCCCCCCACACCCCCCGTGGACGATAGCCCCCCACCCTGCCAAGGGCAATTACCCCTGAGGACAACAGATGATAATTTAAAATTTCTTAATATATTGGAGAGTGTGTAATTAGCCAACAGGGGTAATTGTCCAACGGGGTAGTTGCTATTGGGGGGGAGGGGGTACTAGCAGGGTAATTGTCCTGATACGATTCAGAGAGCACTGCTTCAATAAGATTCATGATGTCAACTCATAAATATATATATATATATATATATATATATATATATATATATATATATATATATATATATATATATATATATGTATATATATATATATATATGTATATATATATATATATATATATATATATATATATATATATATATATATATATATATATACATATGTATATGTACATGCTTACATCTATACA
>NC_142953.1:28220716-28225716 GCF_046866305.1 Octopus bimaculoides
GGATAGGGTTCAATATTACCGTCAATCTCTGTTTTATAGGAAGGAACATCGGTTTCAAATTTTTGCAACAAGGCCAGCAAGTTCAGTGGAAAGGGTGAGTCGATTACATCGACCCCAGTGCGTAACTGGTACTTAATTTATCGACCACAAAAGGATGAAATGCAAAGTAGACCTCGGCGGAATTCGAACTCAGAATCCAAAGTTCTGTAGGAATATTAAATCGACTAAATATTTAACTAGTATTTTATTTCACTGACACCTCGAAGCATGAAAAGCAACGGTGACTTCTGCAGCATTTGAACTCAAAACTCAAAAAGGAGCAACACAAAGCTTATATTTTGGGTTACGTATGTGTGTGTGTATGTTTGATCTTTTTTTTTTCTTTTGGGTCCACTTTGTTTTCAGTACTCCACAAGGACAGCTTAAATCAATTATAATTACCTTATTAATAAATGTTATTATTGCGTTTTAATTAATATTGCCAAATGCAAATCCTATGTGTTTGTATGTAAAATGTAAAATCCGTTGTAATTCTCAGCACAGTTGCACCTATGCAGGTACTGGTGCACTTGCAGTTCACGTCTGCAACTAAAAACTTTCTCTATTCTAGTCTTGCACTACGTAATCGCGAGACATGCTAGAAATAACAGCAAAATGCCCCCCCCCACCTCTCTTTCTCTCTCTAATATCACCCTGCAGAAATGTCTTAAAACATAAACAAAAACCAAAAAAAAACGGAATTAAAATTTTTTCAGAATATGTCTGGCTTAGTCGGGTTTGACCCAGGGTTAAAACAGCTACTACTACTACTACTACTACAAAATTATATTACAGATTACACTGATGCTGCTGCTACTACTACTACTACTACTACTACTACTACAGCTGCTGCTACTGCTGCTGCTGCTGCCACTACTACTACTACTACTACCACCACCACCACCACCACCACCACCACTACTACTACTACTACTACTACTACTGCTGCTACTGCTGCTACATATACAATTAGTAAACAAACCGTCATGATCTCATCTCAAGTGATCCCTTGACCTGCAGAAATAGCAGTCAAATCTCCAGCAAATCACAGCGTATTAGTAAAAAAAAAAAAAACAATACAAAAAAAGAAAGGAAGAAAAGGGTGTGCTTCCACAAGGGTGTGCTTCCACAAGGGTGTGCTTCCACAAGGGTGGTCCACCACAACCACCTAACTTTCAGATAAATATGCTTTAACTTGTTTCAGTCATTAGACTGCGGCCATACTGGGGCACCACCTTGAAGAACTTTTAGTCAAATGAATCTTATTTTTCTTAAGCCTGGTACTTATTTTATCAGTCTCTATATGTTGAACCACTACGTTACAGAAACGTAAACAAACTAACATCGGTTGTCAAGTGGTGGTGGTGGGGAACAAGCACAAGCATAAAGACATACACACGCACATTCACACATATACATATACTTTTCTACTCTAGACACAAAGCCTGAAATTTTGGGGGAGGAGGGGCCAGTCGATTAGATCGACTCCAGTACGTAGCTGGTATTTAATCTATCGACCCCCAAAAGAATGAAAGGCAAAGGCGACCTCGGCGGAATTTAAACTCAGGACGTAAGGATGGACGAAGTGCCGCTAAGCATTTCGCCCAGCGTGCCAATGTTTCTTATTTCTTTACTGCTACACACAGAGGGGACAAACAATGACAGACAAACGGATTAAGTCGATTATATCGACCCCAGTGCGTAACTGGTACTTATTTAATTGACCCCAAAAGGATGAAAGGCAAAGGTGACCCTGGCGGAATTTGAACTCAGAACATAAAGACAGACAAAATACCGCTAAGCATTTCGCCTGGCATGCTAACGGTTCTGCCAGCTCGCCACCTTGCACACACACACACACACACACATATATATCCTCATCATCATTTAGCATCCGCTTTCCATGCTGTCATTGGTTTTGCAGTTTCACTGGAACTAAGCTGGAGAGCTGCACCAGGTTTCAGGCTGACTTGGCATGCTTTCTATGGTTGGATGCTCTTCCTGTTGTTAACCACTCCAAGAGTGTAATGAGTGATTTTTATGTACTACCGGCATGGATGCCATTTATATAACACCAGAGGCATGTATACATACAATGGGCTTCTTTCAGTTTCTGTCCACAAAATCCGTTCACAAGGCTTTGGACGGCCCAAGGCTATAGTAGAAGACATTTGCCTAAAGTGCCATACACTGGGACCAAACCTGGAACCTTGTGGTTGGGAAGCAAGATTCTTACTACACAACCACGCCAAAATTTTATATAGACCCACAGGCGCCAAGTGGAATCTGGTTGAGAGCAACTGAAAGCAATGGTTCTCAACCAGGGTCCATATAGCCCTCAGGGGTCAATATAAAAGTTTGCTGCTAAAATTTATCTGCAATAAATTGCTTCTACTTCACACAAAATATTTTAAGAATTTTATTTCATACAATTCCGGATAAAATATCTAATTATAAAGATGTAACAGGATATTTCTTAAAACATCAAATGTGGGTCCCCTCAAAGGGGTTCATAAGTAAAAAAAAAGGGTTGAGAACCACTTATCTAAAACACAGCTGTCCTTCAAAGTCCCAAGCCTCATGGGAAAGGGAAAAGGGATTTTTGATATTTCTGTACGTCATGCGATGGGAATTGAGATTATGAAATAAATTTAGTTTTAAGAAAAATTTCATTCCTTTTCTTTTTTTCTTTTTCTTTTACATTTTTTACATCATCATCATCACCACCACCACCACCACCAGCACCACCACCATCATCATCATCATCATCATCATCATCATCATCATCATCATCATCATCATCATCATCATCATCATCATCATTATCATCATCGTTATGGGAAACAAACTAAATGTCTTCTAGCACTTAGTTACATCTCTATATGTCCTGAGTTCAAATCCCACCATAGTCGGTAAGTCTCCACCTGACCCATGCAAGCATAGAAAAGTGGATGTGGAAATGATGATGATGATGATGCTGATTGGTGGCTCCCAAAGTGGGCAGTACTGCTCCCATCTGAGGGTGATGGAAAGATCCAGTGGTGGTTGGGCTGAAGAAAAATGGGTCGATAATGAGGTGATCAAAACAGGGCAATAGAAGTAAAAAAAAAATAGAACTCAAAATAAAGGGTCAATTAGGTTAAGTTTTATCTGTGAAATACTGTTGTTTTGAATTTTGCTTCAGTAAAAGGTCTATGTTGATGATGGTGGTGGTGGTGGAGGCAGTGGGAATGTGGCCTTAGAAGCAAGGGGGCGGCAGCCTAAAAAAGTTTGGGAAGCACTCATGATGATGAAGATGATGATGAACGATAATGTTTCACAAAATATGGCACAGTGCTATGTGATAAATTGATATCTGGTGGTGATAAGATGGACAGAAGGCATATATTATTTTCATCTTTTATCTTTCACTTGTTTCAGCCATTGGATTGTGGTCATGCTGGAGCACTGCATTGAAGGGTTTTAGACAAACAAATCGCCCCCCCCCCCACATTATATGTATTATCTATTATTTTTTTATAGCTTAGTACTTATTTTATCAGTGTCTTTTGCTGAACTGCCAATGCATGGAGACGTAAACAAACCAACACTGGTTGTCGAGTGGTGGAGAGGGGGGACAAACAAAAGCACAAACACACACACACACATACATATACATATATATATACATATAAGTATTTACATCTGTGTGAGGGGTTGGGGTGTGAGGGGTTGGGGTGTGAAAGTGCATGTGTGTGTATATGTATGCACGCGTGTGTGTGTGTATATATATATATATATATATATATATATATATATATATATATGTACACATATATTTATATATGTGCACATACATTATATGTATAGGTATAGACATACATATACATATTCATATCTTATTCTAGCAGCTACACTTTCAGAGCACCCACCCCAACTACTGACTTGGTCCCCTAGATAATGGAAGCTATCAACTACTAGTTTTTCTCCCTGGAATGTGGCAGAAGTTGTTTTCTGCACATTTTCAGTGTTTATTGCTCCTGAGCATCTGCCACATACAAAAACTATCTTCCTAGTTAGCCTTCCTTTGATATTGCTGCACCTCTTATGTACCCATAGCTTACACTGAGTACAACTTATAGAGTTTCTACCTACGCCTTTTCTACGGATCAAGCAGGGCTATCTACCTGAAAGGGTTCGTGGTTTGTCTACCTTCCTACTTATTAAGACTTTGTTATTGGCTAAGTTGACTCTAAGGCCCTTCGATTCTAATCCTTGCTTCCACACCTGAAACTTCTCCTCTAGTTCTGATAGTGACTCAGCAATTAGAGCAAGGTCATCAGCATAGACGAGCTCCCTGGGGCATCCTGTCTTGAATTCCTCTGTTATTGTCTGGAGGACTATGATGAATAAGAGGGGGCTGAAGACTGTCCTTGGTGGACCCCTACCCCTACCCGGAATTCTTCACTGTTTACATGTGTATATATATGTATGTGTGTGCATATGCATGTATCCATATATATACACATACATACACTCACACATATATGCATATCTATACACACACACACACACACACACACACACACACACACATACACATACATACATACACAGACACCCACACACACATATATATGTATATGTGTGTATGTGTATATATACATGCACACAATTAAATTTTGCGATATACGCACTGGCCTATCTTTCTTGATTTGATAAATGAATGTTAATGTCACGTTAGCACTTGTTATTTCATGATAAAGTTAATTAAAATATGTATAGAACTAAACATTAAAACAGAACGTAAGCAATATTATCTTCACGTACGCAATTAATAATGAAATTGAATGCAACAGAGCAAGCTAAATGACCAAGAATAATTGTGATGTATCTGTGCATGATAGCAACATTTCTCAGAGATTAAATATAAATGATAAAAGAATTAAATGGATAGTATTTTATTAAAAACAATCTAAATA
>NC_142953.1:28238216-28250716 GCF_046866305.1 Octopus bimaculoides
GGTTTATTGATTTGTGTCTAAGGGAATAACATGTCTGTCTGTCTGTCCCCATTTGAGGGCACCAAGAAAGATGGCAGGATAGAAGGATTCAATACATTGTAAAAAAGGGTCAGAATTATTTGAGTGTTATGGATTAGTCAATGATATTGACCCTAACAGGGAAACTTTATTTTGGGATCCAGAATGACAGATCCATTATGTGTGTGTGTGTGTGTGTTTGTGTGTGTGTGTGTGTGAGTGAGCGTGTGTGTGTGTGTGTGTGTGTGTTTGCAGGCATGCATACATGCATATGTATTTATGTATGTGTTTGTGTATATATATATGCATGTGCTTGTGTCTCCATAAATATGTCAAGTCTTGGAGAAATATTACCTTCCTTGGCAACAGATAGGGACACCTGACTAGACAAATGCAAGGATAGAAAAGTGGTCGTTTAGATGATGATTATAACGATGATGATGACGATGAATCGCAACTGGAAATAAAAGAAAAATATTAAATTAAAAAATGTAAATAACACCAAAGCCCCCAGTGAGAATTGAACTCACGACCCCTGGTTTACAAGACCAGTGCTCTAACCTCTGAGCTATGGAGGCTTACACCTAAGAGTACATTGTTATTTTGCTATTTATTTCCTTTTCTTTGTTGCTCTAATATTCACCATACATGTTGGATCTATTGATTCTTGTTGTGCATGAGAATAATACATGTCAGTGTGTCACCATAAACATCCGGTGTTGACATGTTGCTTGACTTTGGATTTCTCGATCAATTGATAAATAGATCAATCATTCAGTCAATCAATCAATCAATCACCGTGTACAATAGGACACACCAATATACCATGATCATCATCATCATCGTCGTCGTCGTCGTCGTCGTTGTCGTCATCATCATCATCATCATCATCTAATATCTGTCTTCCATCCTGACTTGAATTGAATGGTTCAACAGTATCTGTCAAGCTGGAGTTCCCGTGTTTGTTTTGGAAAAGTTTCTACTGCTGGGTGCCCCTCCTGACACCAACCCCTTTACAGAGTCTACTGGCTGCTTTTTCCTCTGGCTCCAGCATTAGTGAGGTTGCCAAATAACTGACAAAGCAAAGAAATATCCCCCTTGACTGTGTGGGTGTGTAGTAGATAGGAAAGTGACCTCATGCCTGGTGTTGAGAGACTGGAGACTGAAGAAAGACAGGAACTGGTGTCCTACTACAGTGGAGGGACATGGCCCTCTTGCATTATATAAGGACGGCGGTAGAAGGAAGGAAAACCAAGATGGTGATGACAAGGTGCCAAAGAGTACTCTGAAGGGATCAGAAGGTGAGTATAAAAGAGAATATGAACAGATGATTAGGGAGGGTGGGTAAGTTTGTAAAAGGGGTGAGAGGAGACTGATAGGGGTGAGGAGTGAATGTAGTGACTGGTGAACAAAGGTGGAGATGTGGTCAGGGGTAAGTATCAGTGTATGGGAAGAAGGAGGTGAAAGAAGTAATAGTGGTTCAGGACAGAGAATTGTTCCGCAGAATAGTTCAGTCTGGCCCTTATCCAGGACCCTTCGATGATTTCAAGGGAGCATGCCATCCATCGTGGCAGGGACCCAACGTGTGTTCTTAATATGTCAACATTTGCCATTCCACTGTCCTGAAGCAAGTTGTCCAATTAAATTAGACATTTTCTCTCCCTGTTGATTCTCCCTTTCAACTGACAACCGAAAGACCAGTTGACACACAGGGTCTTCAGGGTGCCTGATGCAATGAGCAGCAATCCTCATTCTTCTCTGCTGCATCTTCTTAGTCACTTGATAAAGTCTGTCTGACCCATGCTGGCATACAAAATTGGACGTTAAGATGAAGCTGATAAAAACAATGATGATCACAATGAATGACAATTGGAAGTTAAAAATATGAAAAAATAAATGTCACAAAGCCCCCAGTGAGAATCGAACTCACGACCCCTGGTTTACAAGACCAGTGCTCTAACCTCTGAGCTATGGAGGCTTATGTAAAGTCTGCAGATTTTGTATTGCTATGTACATTCTTTTCTTAATGGTTCTAATATTCACCTTGTGTTGGGTTTATTGATTTGTGTCTAAGTGAATAACATGTCTGTCTGTCTGTCCCCATTTGAGGGGACCAAGAAAGATGGCAGGATAGAAGGATTCAATACATTGTAAAAAAGGGTCAGAATTATTTGAGTGTTATGGATTAGTCAATGATATTGACCCTAACAGGGAAACTTTATTTTGGGATCCAGAATGACAGATCCATTATGTGTGTGTGTGTGTGTGTGTGTGTGTGTGTGAGTGAGCGTGTGTGTGTGTGTGTGTGTGTGTGTTTGCAGGCATGCATACATGCATATGTATTTATGTATGTGTTTGTGTATATATATATGCATGTGCTTGTGTCTCCATAAATATGTCAAGTCTTGGAGAAATATTACCTTCCTTGGCAACAGATAGGGACACCTGACTAGACAAATGCAAGGATAGAAAAGTGGTCGTTTAGATGATGATTATAACGATGATGATGATGATGAATCGCAACTGGAAATAAAAGAAAAATATTAAATTAAAAAGTGTAAATAACACCAAAGCCCCCAGTGAGAATTGAACTCACGACCCCTGGTTTACAAGACCAGTGCTCTAACCTCTGAGCTATGGAGGCTTACACCTAAGAGTACATTGTTATTTTGCTATTTATTTCCTTTTCTTTGTTGCTCTAATATTCACCATACATGTTGGATCTATTGATTCTTGTTGTGCATGAGAATAATACATGTCTGTGTGTCACCATAAACATCCGGTGTTGACGTGTTGCTTGACTTTGGATTTCTCGATCAATTGATAAATAGATCAATCATTCAGTAAGTCAATCAATCAATCACCGTGTACAATAGGACACACCAATATACCATGATCATCATCATCATCATCATCATCTAATATCTGTCTTCCATCCTGACTTGAATTGAATGGTTCAACAGTATCTGCCAAGCTGGAGTTCCAGTGTTTGTTTTGGAACAGTTTCTACTGCTGGGTGCCCCTCCTGACACCAACCCCTTTACAGAGTCTACTGGCTGCTTTTTCCTCTGGCTCCAGCATTAGTGAGGTTGCCAAATAACTGACAAAGCAAAGAAATATCCCCCTTGACTGTGTGGGTGTGTAGTAGATAGGAAAGTGACTGGATGCCTGGTGTTGAGAGACTGGAGTCTGAAGAAAGACAGGAACTGGTGTCTTACTACAGTGGAGGGACATGGCCCTCTTGCATTATATAAGGACGGCGGTAGAAGGAAGGAAAACCAAGATGGTGATGACAAGGTGCCCAAGAGTACTCTGAAGGGATCAGAAGGTGAGTATAAAAGAGAATATGAACAGATGATTAGGGAGGGTGGGTAAGTTTGTAAAAGGGGTGAGAGGAGACTGATAGGGGTGAGGAGTGAATGTAGTGACTGGTGAACAAAGGTGGAGATGTGGTCAGGGGTAAGTATCAGTGTATGGGGAGAAGGAGGTGAAAGAAGTAATAGTGGTTCAGGACAGAGAATTGTTCCGCAGAATAGTTCAGTCTGGCCCTCATCCAGGACCCTTCGATGATTTCAAGGGAGCATGCCATCCATCGTGGCAGGGACCCAGCGCGTGTTCTTAATATGTCAACATTTGCCATTCCACTGTCCTGAAGCAAGTTGTCCAATTAAATTAGACATTTTCTCTCCCTGTTGATTCTCCCTTTCAACTGACAGCCGAAAGACCAGTTGACACACAGGGTCTTCAGGGTGCCTGATGCAATGAGCAGCAATCCTCATTCTTCTCTGCTGCATCTTCTTAGTCACTTGATAAAGTCTGTCTGACCCATGCTGGCATACAAAATTGGACGTTAAGATGAAGCTGATAAAAACAATGATGATCACAATGAATGACAATTGGAAGTTAAAAATATGAAAAACAAAAATGTCACAAAGCCCCCAGTGAGAATCGAACTCACGACCCCTGGTTTACAAGACCAGTGCTCTAACCTCTGAGCTATGGAGGCTTATGTAAAGTCTGCAGATTTTGTATTGCTATGTACATTCTTTTCTTAATGGTTCTAATATTCACCTTGTGTTGGGTTTATTGATTTGTGTCTAAGTGAATAACATGTCTGTCTGTCTGTCCCCATTTGAGGGGACCAAGAAAGATGGCAGGATAGAAGGATTCAATACATTGTAAAAAAGGGTCAGAATTATTTGAGTGTTATGGATTAGTCAATGATATTGACCCTAACAGGGAAACTTTATTTTGGGATCCAGAATGACAGATCCATTATGTGTGTGTGTGTGTGTGTTTGTGTGTGTGTGTGTGAGTGAGCGTGTGTGTGTGTGTGTGTGTGTTTGCAGGCATGCATACATGCATATGTATTTATGTATGTGTTTGTGTATATATATGTGCATGTGCTTGTGTCTCCATAAATATGTCAAGTCTTGGAGAAATATTACCTTCCTTGGCAACAGATAGGGACACCTGACTAGACAAATGCAAGGATAGAAAAGTGGTCGTTTAGATGATGATTATAACGATGATGATGATGATGAATCGCAACTGGAAATAAAAGAAAAATATTAAATTAAAAAGTGTAAATAACACCAAAGCCCCCAGTGAGAATTGAACTCACGACCCCTGGTTTACAAGACCAGTGCTCTAACCTCTGAGCTATGGAGGCTTACACCTAAGAGTACATTGTTATTTTGCTATTTATTTCCTTTTCTTTGTTGCTCTAATATTCACCATACATGTTGGATCTATTGATTCTTGTTGTGCATGAGAATAATACATGTCTGTGTGTCACCATAAACATCCGGTGTTGACGTGTTGCTTGACTTTGGATTTCTCGATCAATTGATAAATAGATCAATCATTCAGTCAATCAATCAATCAATCACCGTGTACAATAGGACACACCAATATACCATGATCATCATCATCATCGTCGTCGTCGTCGTCGTCGTTGTCGTCATCATCATCATCATCATCATCTAATATCTGTCTTCCATCCTGACTTGAATTGAATGGTTCAACAGTATCTGCCAAGCTGGAGTTCCCGTGTTTGTTTTGGAACAGTTTCTACTGGTGGGTGCCCCTCCTGACACCAACCCCTTTACAGAGTCTACTGGCTGCTTTTTCCTCTGGCTCCAGCATTAGTGAGGTTGCCAAATAACTGACAAAGCAAAGAAATATCCCCCTTGACTGTGTGGGTGTGTAGTAGATAGGAAAGTGACTTCATGCCTGGTGTTGAGAGACTGGAGTCTGAAGAAAGACAGGAACTGGTGTCCTACTACAGTGGAGGGACATGGCCCTCTTGCATTATATAAGGACGGCGGTAGAAGGAAGGAAAACCAAGATGGTGATGACAAGGTGCCAAAGAGTACTCTGAAGGGATCAGAAGGTGAGTATAAAAGAGAATATGAACAGATGATTAGGGAGGGTGGGTAAGTTTGTAAAAGGGGTGAGAGGAGACTGATAGGGGTGAGGAGTGAATGTAGTGACTGGTGAACAAAGGTGGAGATGTGGTCAGGGGTAAGTATCAGTGTATGGGGAGAAGGAGGTGAAAGAAGTAATAGTGGTTCAGGACAGAGAATTGTTCAGCAGAATAGTTCAGTCTGGCCCTCATCCAGGACCCTTCGATGATTTCAAGGGAGCATGCCATCCATCGTGGCAGGGACCCAGCGCGTGTTCTTAATATGTCAACATTTGCCATTCCACTGTCCTGAAGCAAGTTGTCCAATTAAATTAGACATTTTCTCTCCCTGTTGATTCTCCCTTTCAACTGACAGCCGAAAGACCAGTTGACACACAGGGTCTTCAGGGTGCCTGATGCAATGAGCAGCAATCCTCATTCTTCTCTGCTGCATCTTCTTAGTCACTTGATAAAGTCTGTCTGACCCATGCTGGCATACAAAATTGGACGTTAAGATGAAGCTGATAAAAACAATGATGATCACAATGAATGACAATTGGAAGTTAAAAATATGAAAAACAAAAATGTCACAAAGCCCCCAGTGAGAATCGAACTCACAACCCCTGGTTTACAAGACCAGTGCTCTAACCTCTGAGCTATGGAGGCTTATGTAAAGTCTGCAGATTTTGTATTGCTATGTACATTCTTTTCTTAATGGTTCTAATATTCACCTTGTGTTGGGTTTATTGATTTGTGTCTAAGTGAATAACATGTCTGTCTGTCTGTCCCCATTTGAGGGGACCAAGAAAGATGGCAGGATAGAAGGATTCAATACATTGTAAAAAAGGGTCAGAAATATTTGAGTGTTATGGATTAGTCAATGATATTGACCCTAACAGGGAAACTTTATTTTGGGATCCAGAATGACAGATCTATTATGTGTGTGTGTGTGTGTGTTTGTGTGTGTGTGTGTGTTTGTGTGTGTGTGTGTGAGTGACCGTGTGTGTGTGTGTGTGTGTGTGTTTGCAGGCATGCATACATGCATATGTATTTATGTATGTGTTTGTGTATATATATATGCATGTGCTTGTGTCTCCATAAATATGTCTAGTCTTGGAGAAATATTACCTTCCTTGGCAACAGATAGGGACACCGACTAGACAAATGCAAGGATAGAAAAGTGGTCGTTTAGATGATGATTATAACGATGATGATGATGATGAATCGCAACTGGAAATAAAAGAAAAATATTAAATTAAAAATTGTAAATAACACCAAAGCCCCCAGTGAGAATTGAACTCACGACCCCTGGTTTACAAGACCAGTGCTCTAACCTCTGAGCTATGGAGGCTTACACCTAAGAGTGCATTGTTATTTTGCTATTTATTTCCTTTTCTTTGTTGCTCTAATATTCACCATACATGTTGGATCTATTGATTATTGTTGTGCATGAGAATAATACATGTCTGTGTGTCACCATAAACATCCGGTGTTGACGTGTTGCTTGACTTTGGATTTCTCCATCAATTGATAAATAGATCAATCATTCAGTCAATCAATCAATCAATCACCGTGTACAATAGGACACACCAATATACCATGATCATCATCATCATCGTCGTCGTCGTCGTCGTCGTTGTCGTCATCATCATCATCATCATCATCTAATATCTGTCTTCCATCCTGACTTGAATTGAATGGTTCAACAGTATCTGCCAAGCTGGAGTTCCCGTGTTTGTTTTGGAACAGTTTCTACTGGTGGGTGCCCCTCCTGACACCAACCCCTTTACAGAGTCTACTGGCTGCTTTTTCCTCTGGCTCCAGCATTAGTGAGGTTGCCAAATAACTGACAAAGCAAAGAAATATCCCCCTTGACTGTGTGGGTGTGTAGTAGATAGGAAAGTGACTTCATGCCTGGTGTTGAGAGACTGGAGTCTGAAGAAAGACAGGAACTGGTGTCCTACTACAGTGGAGGGACATGGCCCTCTTGCATTATATAAGGACGGCGGTAGAAGGAAGGAAAACCAAGATGGTGATGACAAGGTGCCAAAGAGTACTCTGAAGGGATCAGAAGGTGAGTATAAAAGAGAATATGAACAGATGATTAGGGAGGGTGGGTAAGTTTGTAAAAGGGGTGAGAGGAGACTGATAGGGGTGAGGAGTGAATGTAGTGACTGGTGAACAAAGGTGGAGATGTGGTCAGGGGTAAGTATCAGTGTATGGGGAGAAGGAGGTGAAAGAAGTAATAGTGGTTCAGGACAGAGAATTGTTCAGCAGAATAGTTCAGTCTGGCCCTCATCCAGGACCCTTCGATGATTTCAAGGGAGCATGCCATCCATCGTGGCAGGGACCCAACGTGTGTTCTTAATATGTCAACATTTGCCATTCCACTGTCCTGAAGCAAGCTGTCCAATTAAATTAGACATTTTCTCTCCCTGTTGATTCTCCCTTTCAACTGACAGCCGAAAGACCAGTTGACACACAGGGTCTTCAGGGTGCCTGATGCAATGAGCAGCAATCCTCATTCTTCTCTGCTGCATCTTCTTAGTCACTTGATAAAGTCTGTCTGACCCATGCTGGCATACAAAATTGGACGTTAAGATGAAACTGATAAAAACAATGATGATCACAATGAATGACAATTGGAAGTTAAAAATATGAAAAACAAAAATGTCACAAAGCCCCCAGTGAGAATCGAACTCACGACCCCTGGTTTACAAGACCAGTGCTCTAACCTCTGAGCTATGGAGGCTTATGTAATGTCTGCAGATTTTGTATTGCTATGTACATTCTTTTCTTAATGGTTCTAATATTCACCTTGTGTTGGGTTTATTGATTTGTGTCTAAGTGAATAACATGTCTGTCTGTCTGTCCCCATTTGAGGGGACCAAGAAAGATGGCAGGATAGAAGGATTCAATACATTGTAAAAAAGGGTCAGAAATATTTGAGTGTTATGGATTAGTCAATGATATTGACCCTAACAGGGAAACTTTATTTTGGGATCCAGAATGACAGATCCATTATGTATGTGTGTGTGTGTGTGTGTTTGTGTGTGTGTGTGTGAGTGAGCGTGTGTGTGTGTGTGTGTGTGTGTGTTTGCAGGCATGCATACATGCATATGTATTTATGTATGTGTTTGTGTATATATATATGCATGTGCTTGTGTCTCCATAAATATGTCAAGTCTTGGAGAAATATTACCTTCCTTGGCAACAGATAGGGACACCTGACTAGACAAATGCAAGGATAGAAAAGTGGTCGTTTAGATGATGATGATGATGAATCGCAACTGGAAATAAAAGAAAAATATTAAATTAAAAAATGTAAATAACACCAAAGCCCCCAGTGAGAATTGAACTCACGACCCCTGGTTCAAAAGACCAGTGCTCTAACCTCTGAGCTATGGAGGCTTACACATAAGAATACATTGTTATTTTATTATTTATTTCCTCTTCTTTGTTGCTCCAATATTCACCATAAATGTTGGATCTATTGATTCTTGTTGTGCATGAGAATAATACATGTCTGTGTGTCACCATAAACATCCGGTGTTGATGTGTTGCTTGACTTTGGATTTCTCGATCAATTGATAAATAGATCAATCATTCAGTCAGTCAATCAATCAATCACCGTGTACAATAGGACACACCAATATACCATGATCATCATCATCATCATCGTCGTCGTCGTCGTCGTCGTTGTCGTCATCATCATCATCATCATCATCTAATATCTGTCTTCCATCCTGACTTGAATTGAATGGTTCAACAGTATCTGCCAAGCTGAAGTTCCCGTGTTTGTTTTGGAACAGTTTCTACTGCTGGGTGCCCCTCCTGACACCAACCCCTTTACAGAGTCTACTGGCTGCTTTTTCCTCTGGCTCCAGCATTAGTGAGGTTGCCAAATAACTGACAAAGCGAAGAAATATCCCCCTTGACTGTGTGGGTGTGTAGTAGATAGGAAAGTGACTTCATGCCTGGTGTTGAGAGACTGGAGTCTGAAGAAAGACACGAACTGGTGTCCTACTACAGTGGAGGGACATGGCCCTCTTGCATTATATAAGGACGGCGGTAGAAGGAAGGAAAGCCAAGATGGTGATGACAAGGTGCCAAAGAGTACTCTGAAGGGATCAGAAGGTGAGTATAAAAGAGAATATGAACAGATGATTAGGGAGGGTGGGTAAGTTTGTAAAAGGGGTGAGAGGAGACTGATAGGGGTGAGGAGTGAATGTAGTGACTGGTGAACAAAGGTGGAGATGTGGTCAGGGGTAAGTATCAGTGTATGGGGAGAAGGAGGTGAAAGAAGTAATAGTGGTTCAGGACAGAGAATTGTTCAGCAGAATAGTTCAGTCTGGCCCTCATCCAGGACCCTTCGATGATTTCAAGGGAGCATGCCATCCATCGTGGCAGGGACCCAACGTGTGTTCTTAATATGTCAACATTTGCCATTCCACTGTCCTGAAGCAAGTTGTCCAATTAAATTAGACATTTTCTCTCCCTGTTGATTCTCCCTTTCAACTGACAGCCGAAAGACCAGTTGACATACAGGGTCTTCAGGGTGCCTGATGCAATGAGCAGCAATCCTCATTCTTCTCTGCTGCATCTTCTTAGTCACTTGATAAAGTCTGTCTGACCCATGCTGGCATACAAAATTGGACGTTAAGATGAAGCTGATAAAAACAATGATGATCACAATGAATGACAATTGGAAGTTAAAAATATGAAAAACAAAAATGTCACAAAGCCCCCAGTGAGAATCGAACTCACGACCCCTGGTTTACAAGACCAGTGCTCTAACCTCTGAGCTATGGAGGCTTATGTAAAGTCTGCAGATTTTGTATTGCTATGTACATTCTTTTCTTAATGGTTCTAATATTCACCTTGTGTTGGGTTTATTGATTTGTGTCTAAGTGAATAACATGTCTGTCTGTCTGTCCCCATTTCAGGGCACCAAGAAAGATGGCAGGATAGAAGGATTCAATACATTGTAAAAAAGGGTCAGAATTATTTGAGTGTTATGGATTAGTCAATGATATTGACCCTAACAGGGAAACTTTATTTTGGGATCCAGAATGACAGATCCATTATGTGTGTGTGTGTGTGTGTGTGTGTGTGTGTGTGAGTGAGTGAGCGTGTGTGTGTGTGTGTGTTTGCAGGCATGCATACATGCATATGTATTTATGTATGTGTTTGTGTATATATATATGCATGTGCTTGTGTCTCCATAAATATGTCAAGTCTTGGAGAAATATTACCTTCCTTGGCAACAGATAGGGACACCGACTAGACAAATGCAAGGATAGAAAAGTGGTCGTTTAGATGATGATTATAACGATGATGATGATGATGAATCGCAACTGGAAATAAAAGAAAAATATTAAATTAAAAAGTGTAAATAACACCAAAGCCCCCAGTGAGAATTGAACTCACGACCCCTGGTTTACAAGACCAGTGCTCTAACCTCTGAGCTATGGAGGCTTACACCTAAGAGTACATTGTTATTTTGCTATTTATTTCCTTTTCTTTGTTGCTCTAATATTCACCATACATGTTGGATCTATTGATTCTTGTTGTGCATGAGAATAATACATGTCTGTGTGTCACCATAAACATCCGGTGTTGACGTGTTGCTTGACTTTGGATTTCTCGATCAATTGATAAATAGATCAATCATTCAGTCAGTCAATCAATCAATCACCGTGTACAATAGGACACACCAATATACCATGATCATCATCATCGTCATCTAATATCTGTCTTCCATCCTGACTTGTATTGATTGGTTCAACAGTATCTGCCAAGCTGGGGTTCCTGTGTTTGCTTTGGAACCGTTTCTACTGCTGGGTGCCCCTCCTGACACCAACCCCTTTACAGAGTCTACTGGCTGCTTTTTCTTCTGGCGCCAGCATTAGTGAGGTTGCCAAATAACTGACAAAGCAAAGAAATATCCCCCTTGACTGTGTGGGTGTGTAGTAGATAGGAAAGTGACTGGATGCCTGGTGTTGAGAGACTGGAGTCTGAAGAAAGACAGGAACTGGTGTCTTACTACAGTGGAGGGACATGGCCCTCTTGCATTATATAAGGACGGCGGTAGAAGGAAGGAAAACCAAGATGGTGATGACAAGGTGCCAAAGAGTACTCTGAAGGGATCAGAAGGTGAGTATAAAAGACAATATGAACAGATGTTTAGGGAGGGTGGGTAAGTTTGTAAAAGGGGTGAGAGGAGACTGATAGGGGTGAGGAGTGAATGTAGTAACTGGTGAACAAAGGTGGAGATGTGGTCAGGGGTAAGTATCAGTGTATGGGGAGAAGGAGGTGAAAGAAGTAATAGTGGTTCAGGACAGAGAATTGTTCCGCAGAATAGTTCAGTCTGGCCCTCATCCAGGACCCTTCGATGATTTCAAGGGAGCATGCCATCCATCGTGGCAGGGACCCAGCGCGTGTTCTTAATATGTCAACATTTGCCATTCCACTGTCCTGAAGCAAGTTGTCCAATTAAATTAGACATTTTCTCTCCCTGTTGATTCTGCCTTTCAACTGACAGCCGAAAGACCAGTTGACACACAGGGTCTTCAGGGTGCCTGATGCAATGAGCAGCAATCCTCATTCTTCTCTGCTGCATCTTCTTAGTCACTTGATAAAGTCTGTCTGACCCATGCTGGCATACAAAATTGGACGTTAAGATGAAGCTGATAAAAACAATGATGATCACAATGAATGACAATTGGTAGTTAAAAATATGAAAAAAAAAAAATTTCACAAAGCCCCCAGTGAGAATCGAACTCACGACCCCTGGTTTACAAGACCAGTGCTCTAACCTCTGAGCTATGGAGGCTTATGTAAAGTCTGCAGATTTTGTATTGCTATGTACATTCTTTTCTTAATGGTTCTAATATTCACCTTGTGTTGGGTTTATTGATTTGTGTCTAAGTGAATAACATGTCTGTCTGTCTGTCCCCATTTGAGGGGACCAAGAAAGATGGCAGGATAGAAGGATTCAATACATTGTAAAAAAGGGTCAGAATTATTTGAGTGTTATGGATTAGTCAATGATATTGACCCTAACAGGGAAACT
>NC_142953.1:28253216-28255716 GCF_046866305.1 Octopus bimaculoides
CCCCAGTGAGAATTGAACTCACGACTCCTGGTTTACAAGACCAGTGCTCTAACCTCTGAGCTATGGAGGCTTACACCTAAGAGTACGTTGTTATTTTGCTATTTATTTCCTTTTCTTTGTTGCTCTAATATTCACCATACATGTTGGATCTATTGATTCTTGTTGTGCATGAGAATAATACATGTCTGTGTGTCACCATAAACATCCGGTGTTGACATGTTGCTTGACTTTGGATTTCTCGATCAATTGATAAATAGATCAATCATTCAGTCAATCAATCAATCAATCACCGTGTACAATAGGACACACCAATATACCATGATCATCATCATCATCGTCGTCATCTGTCTTCCATCCTGACTTCTTTTGATTGGTTCAACAGTATCTGCCAAGCTGGAGTTCCCGTGTTTGTTTTGGAACAGTTTCTACTGCTGGGTGCCCCTCCTGACACCAACCCCTTTACAGAGTCTACTGGCTGCTTTTTCCTCTGGCTCCAGCATTAGTGAGGTTGCCAAATAACTGACAAAGCAAAGAAATATCCCCCTTGACTGTGTGGGTGTGTAGTAGATAGGAAAGTGACTTCATGCCTGGTGTTGAGAGACTGGAGTCTGAAGAAAGACAGGAACTGGTGTCCTACTACAGTGGAGGGACATGGCCCTCTTGCATTATATAAGGACGGCGGTAGAAGGAAGGAAAGCCAAGATGGTGATGACAAGGTGCCAAAGAGTACTTTGAAGGGATCAGAAGGTGAGTATAAAAGAGAATATGAACAGATGATTAGGGAGGGTGGGTAAGTTTGTAAAAGGGGTGAGAGGAGACTGATAGGGGTGAGGAGTGAATGTAGTGACTGGTGAACAAAGGTGGAGATGTGGTCAGGGGTAAGTATCAGTGTATGGGGCGAAGGAGGTGAAAGAAGTAATAGTGGTTCAGGACAGAGAATTGTTCAGCAGAATAGTTCAGTCTGGCCCTCATCCAGGACCCTTCGATGATTTCAAGGGAGCATGCCATCCATCGTGGCAGGGACCCAGCGCGTGTTCTTAATATGTCAACATTTGCCATTCCACTGTCCTGAAGCAAGTTGTCCAATTAAATTAGACATTTTCTCTCCCTGTTGATTCTGCCTTTCAACTGACAGCCGAAAGACCAGTTGACACACAGGGTCTTCAGGGTGCCTGATGCAATGAGCAGCAATCCTCATTCTTCTCTGCTGCATCTTCTTAGTCACTTGATAAAGTCTGTCTGACCCATGCTGGCATACAAAATTGGACGTTAAGATGAAGCTGATAAAAACAATGATGATCACAATGAATGACAATTGGAAGTTAAAAATATGAAAAAAAAAAATGTCACAAAGCCCCCAGTGAGAATCGAACTCACGACCCCTGGTTTACAAGACCAGTGCTCTAACCTCTGAGCTATGGAGGCTTGTACACAAAATGAGTTGTTATATTGCTATTTACATCCTTTTCTTTATCTTTCCTGATATTCACCATATGTTGGATCTATTGATTATTGCAGTATAATAAAAGTGTAGGTAGAGCAGGAGTAAGGAGTGTGTGAGTAGGAGGAGGAGAGAGTGAGAAACACACAGACAGAGATGGAGGTCAGAGGTATGTTGGGATGGAATTAGTGTGTGTGGCAATCAAATGTGTGTGTGGGCAGTATGAATGGCAGATATGGGAGGGTGTTAAGAATGAGATATGGTGGCCATAAGATGTAGCTGAGGGGACAGAGAGAGATTACTGGTAGCAAGGAATGTAATGATGATTAGAAAGTAAATTGGAAAGGCCCATCACTCGAAAGGAGCTTGGACACTTCGCCTCCATGAGGCCCAACATTTGAAAGGGACTCCGTGAGGCCCAATACTCAAAAGGAACTCAGTCACTTTGCCTCCATGCGGCCCAGGAGCTCAGCTACTTTGCCTCCATGAGATCTACCACTTGAAAGGAACTCAGCCATTTTGCCTCTGTAATGCCCAACACTCAAAAGAAACTCAGCCACTTTGCCTCCATGAGACCCGATGATCGAAAGGAGCTCAGCTACCTTGCCTCCGTCAGGTCTTCTCAAAAGGAAATGTATATATGTATGTATTTATGAAGTGGCTGTGTGCTAAAAAGGATGCTTACCAACCGCATAGTTCTGGGTTCAGTCCCACTGCAGGGCACCTTAAGTAAGTGCCTTCTAATATAGCCTTGGGCCAACCAAATCCTTGTGAGTGGATATGGTAGATGGAAACTGAAAGAAGCCCATTGTATATGTGTGTGTGTGTATGTGTGTGTGTGTGTGTGTGTATGCATGTGTGTGTGCATGTGTGTGTGTTTGAGTATGTCTGTGTCTGTGTCTATCCCCCGTTGCCACTTGACTACAGGTGTTGGTGTGTGTATGTACCTGTAACCTAGTGGTTCAGCAAAAGAGATGATAGAATAAGTACCAGACTTAACAAAAAAAAAAAAAGTACTTCAATTAATTGATTCAACAACAAAATTTTCAAGGCTGTGCC
>NC_142953.1:28258216-28278216 GCF_046866305.1 Octopus bimaculoides
AGAACCATGTGGTTGGGAAGCGAGCTACTTACCACACAACCACTCTGGCACTGACACGTGAGTGTGTGTGTATGTGTGTGTGCGTGCTTCAGTAAGCTCAGAGCTGCATTAGAAGATATTTGGTCAAAGTGCCATGCAGTGGGACTGAACCCATAACCATTTTCATCCATGCCTCAACTTACAGCCACTCTTAGCATGTTTACTAGATTAACTATTGGATTTTATTTTTTATTTTCATTCACGAAATTCTTTACGTATCTACTTTCCCAGTGTGATTAGCTCTCACTAAGTATCATGAAATATTCCATTTCTGCTGGTGTCATTGTGTAACTCTGTGGATGATGATGATGATGATGCTGGTCTGTGAAAAACAGATAATGTCACAGAACACAGTGATACAATGTTACCAGATTTGTATCTTGGCTGTGTGCGAACAGCAATAATTTTGGGACAATGGAAGAAAGAGTTTATTCATCTTATCTTATTGACCGATCTGTCAACAAGAATACAGCAGGATACGCACACACACACACACACACACACACACATATAAATAGTTCTTTTTTCTCAAGCATCACTATTTATATGCTTCAGCATAATTTAACCTAGAAAAATAACATTGTTATTGTTATTATGATCATCATTGTCGTTGTTATCACCACCACCACTACCACCACCCCCACCCCACCCCCACCCCACCACCCCCACACCCCACCAACTCCACCACCATAACAACAACAACCACTACCATCATTATCATCATTGCCACCACCACCGCACCGCCGCCGCCGCCACCGCCCAGTCCAACACAACCACTACCCAATCCAACACCACCACCACTGCCAGTTTCACCATTTTACGTCCGTTTTC
This sequence comes from Octopus bimaculoides, assembly GCF_046866305.1. Taxonomy (NCBI): domain Eukaryota; kingdom Metazoa; phylum Mollusca; class Cephalopoda; order Octopoda; family Octopodidae; genus Octopus; species Octopus bimaculoides. The sequence goes on from NC_142953.1 coordinate 28,259,087, forward strand.
CCATATAAGCATGGGTTGGCTGAATAATTATTGTTCCAGATTATTTCATAAATTTTTTTATTCTCTGTTACTATTTGTACATCTCACTTGCTGTGGTTCCTGTTGCCGGATACCCTTCGTAACACCAACACCTTTTACTGAAGGTACTGGAGCGAAGGCAAGAGGTAGAAAGTGGCATTGCATTACATCAACAAAACCAGATCAAGCTCTGACTTTATGGGTCTTTAGGTCACGTGACAGACCTTACACTTCATTTTGCACTGCCTCAGTCTACTCAACTGTAAATGAGTCCCAACAACAGCTGGAAAGTTAAACCCTGTGATGGTCCAGTGTCCTGTTCATGTGATGGTGATTGTGGTGGGGCGATGTTATGATCCCATTTACTTAAATGCCATAGAAACTGGATTAAGGTCTGGCCCCATCTGATGTTCTTGATGAGCCCTGAGGACCACCAAGAACATCAGATAGTACCAGCACATTTCTAACAAAAAACTGCATGTGCACATGCATCAGTGTCTCCCACCTCATAGCTAGCCATTGTATGTGCTGGTACAGACCTGTCCTCCATTGCATGCACTGGTATGGACATGTCTTCTGCCCCGTGCACTGGTATGGAGATGTCCTCCATTGCATGTGCTGGTCTGGAGATGTCCTCCATTGCATGCGCTGGTATGGACATGTCCTCTATTGAATGCTCTGGTACAGACATATCCTCCATCTCATGTGCTGGTACGGACATGTCCTCCATCGCATATACTGGTACAGAGATGTCCTCAGTCTCCTACAAGATCATCCTATCAGGGCTTTACTCTCATTCAATGCAGCAAATGTCTATTAGCAGGCCCCACACCAAATGTCTGGATGTGACCGGGGATGATCTCCAGAGACATGATGTCACTTTGGAGGATGCAGAGGGGGGCTGGCATGAGACAGCCAGCAATGGAGAACACTGGTGGGCCTGTTTGGCTCTGCACATGATGATGCCTCTGGGTCCACTAACTTGGAATGACCTCAGCCCCATCAAGCAAGGGCATGAGGCCAGCCAGAAGCCAGCTCATGTGATCTGCAGATCATGACGGACTCAAGTCCAAAGTGTGTCCATGAATATGTGCAGAGCAAGGCTATCAGTGTGTCCCGTCGTATGTGTTGGTTGGGTACTTGACTGATTGATCGATCTTAATTATCAATCAATTAAGAAAATCAAAGTCAAAAAAATATGTCAAAGCTTTAAACATAAGGTGACACACAGACAGATGTTAGTCACATACACAGCAATCAATAGATCTAACATATGGTGAATATCAGAACAACTAGGAAAAAGATTTAAATAGCTACACAAGAATGTATTTATGTGGAAGCCTCCATAGCTCAGAGGTTAGAGCACTGGTCTTGTAAACCAGGGGTCGTGAGTTCGATTCTCACTGGGGGCTTTAATTCTACATTTTTTTTTCTTATTTGCTGTTGTCATTTGTCATTATCACTATTATCTTCATTGTTTTAAAGTCTACTTTTCTGAGTCACACAGAGTATATTCCATGAGTCAGACAGAGTTTATTCCATGAGTCACACAGAGTATATTCCATGAGTCAGACAGAGTTTATTCCATGAGTCAGACAGAGTTTATTCCATGAGTCAGACAGAGTTTATTGAGGCAGATTTTCTACAATCAGGTACTTGTCTAGTTGCCAACCTTTACCTGTGTTCAAACAATGTAATAATTCTTCATAGCTAGACATGTTTTTGAAGATTATTGCAAATAAACAACATTAATTTACAGGAAAGCTATAAGAGGAAGACATTTCCCCAAAGTGTCACGCAGTGGAATTGAACCCAAAATCCTGTGGCTGGGCAGCAAGCTTCTTACCACTTAGTCACGATGATGGTTTTTTTTCCTGCTTGAATTTGCCATGCTTTCTCTTGAATTAGTTATAAGAGAAGTAGTTTTGGTTTATGTTATGACGTGGGTAAACATGTCTGGTGTAAAATAGTTGTTGTTGTTGTTGTTGTTGGCTTACGACGTCGAGGGTTCCAGTTGATCCGATCAACGGAACAGCCTGCTCGTGAAATTAACGTGCAAGTGGCTGAGCACTCCACAGACACATGTACCCTTAACGTAGTTCTCGGGGATATTCAGCGTGACACACAGTGTGACAAGGCTGACCCTTTGAAATACAGACACAACAGAAACAGGAAGAAAGAGTGAGAGAAAGTTGTAGTGGAAGAGTACAGCAGGGTTCGCCACCATCCCCTGCCGGAGCCTCGTGGAGCTTTAGGTGTTTTTGCTCAATAAACACTCACAACGCCCGGTCTGGGAATCGAAACCGCGATCCTATGACTGCGAGTCTGCTGCCCTAACCATTGGGCCATTGCGTCTCCATGGTGTAAATTAGCATTACACTAATAAATAGTTGGTTGTGGTTATCTAAAACTAACCTATCGCAGAAATGTATATCAACACAGAACACACTCCGTACTATTCGAATGTTGGTATGATACCCAGTGTTCACTGTTCAATTACTGACTGTCAAACCAACATATGTCAAAACTAACATGGTTAACCAGCATGGTCAAACTAACACCCGTCAACTACACCCCTTATTTACATTATTTACATTTGACGGATATTTGTGTTCATCTTATTTGGTGATGATGATGATGGCGATGACGATGATGATGATGATGAAGATGATGACGACGACGATGATGATGATGATGAAGACAATGATGAGGATGATGAGGATGATGATGATGATGATGATAACGATGATGATGGTGATGGTGATGGCGACGATGATGATGATAATAAAGATGATGAATAATTTCAAAGTCTGCCCGAAGAATATAACGCTCCATGAATCTAATTATATCAATTCTGTCTGTCACCGTTGCCACAACTCATGAATGATGTCGACAATGGTGACTGATGATTGCTTATCCAAAAGTCTTCTTTGCATTATTTGAAACATGACGGAAGGCACCAAGATGTTGTTGTCTTCTTGTAGCACAAACCACAAAGACCGGAATGTGAGAAAGTGAATATACACCATAGGATAATATCAAAGACTGCTTTTAACGATATAACACTCCTGCAAGTAAAATATTTTAATTTTACCATTAATTTACATTCAGTATATTTTATATTATAATTTATATTCGAGTTGTTTATTGTGGTACCATACTCCATTGTCAGAAGATTATTAAACATCGTATGTTGTTGTTTGTTGTTATTTTTCTTTTTGTGTGTAAGTTCCGAAGAAAAAATATAAAGAATAAAGAATTTTCTTTGACAGACAGTCGAAATTTTTGAAAAGGAAAAAAATAAAAAAAGGAAAAGAAATTAGAATAAAAATTAAAACAAGCATTTGAAAGCCATTGAATGTGGTGAGATCAAATGGTTGCTGTCCAGCTAAACAACTCAATGGAAAAAACTGTTATTGGCAGTTAAAAAAATTGAAAGAAGTTTTCAGAAGCTTTTTGTGTCTGGTATAAGAAAACTAGATTGCAGGAATATAGTAATATTTAGACATGAAATCGAAAAACTGAAAGAAAAAATATATATAAAGTAGAAGAAAAGCGTGCATGTATGTGTTTGTGTATCTATCTATCTATCTGTCTGTCTGTCTTCTGTCTGTCTCTCTCTCTCTCTCTCTCTCTCTATCTATCTATCTATCTATCTATCTATCTATCTATCTATTTTAATATATCTATGTGTGTGTGTGTGTGTGTGTATGCATATAAATATACGTATATATACATATATGTGTATATATATGTACATATTTGTGTATCTACCTATCTATCTATCTATCTATCTATCTATCTATCTATCTACCTATCTAACTACATATATATAATATTCATGTATTGGTGATGAAGATTGCAGTCAAAAGGTAAAAACAACAAAATCCTCTTCTATGTAGATCAGTGACTAACACATTGTTAAAATATTTATTAATCTAGATTATGTGAAAACAACAAAAAAATCCAAAAACAAAAACAAAAATCAAAGAATGTTATTGAAATCCAGTTATGGCAAAGGTGAAATAACAGGAATGCAAAGTGCTTTCTACTATAAGCCTGTGGGGAGCAAAGCCTTGTGAGTGGATACAATAGATGGAAACCCATTGTGTGCGAGGGTATATATATATATATATATATATATATATATATATATATATATATATATATATATATATATATATATATATATATATATGTATATATATATATATATATATATATATGTATATATATATATATATATATATATATATATATGTATATATATATATATATATATGTATATATATATATATATATATATATATATGTATATATATATATATATATATATATATATGTATATATATATATATATATATATATATATATATATATATGTATATATATATATATATATATATATATATATGTATATATATATATATATATATATATATATATATATATATATATATATATATATATATATATATATATGTATATATATATATATATATATATATATATGTATATATATATATATATATATATATATATGTATATATATATATATATATATACATACATACATATATACATACATATATATATACACATATATATACATATATCATCATCATCATCATCGTTTAACGTCTGCTTTCCATGCTAGCATGGGTTGGATGATTTGACTGAGGACTGGTGAACCAGATGGCTACACCAGTCTCCAATCTGATTTGGCAGAGTTTCTACAGCTGGATGCCCTTCCTAACGCCAGCCACTCCGAGAGTGTAGTGGGTGCATCTACGTGCCACCGGCACGAAGGCCAGTCAGGTGGTACTGGCAACGACCACGCTCAAAATGGTGTATTTTACGTGCCACCTGCATGAGAGCCAGTCCAGCGGCACTGGCAACGATCTCGCTAAATATATATATATATATATATATATATATATATATATATATATATATAATAGTAATATAATAGTAATATATATATATCTATATATCTATATATATATATATATATATACACACACACACACATGGATATATGGGTACAGGACATCACTAACAGTGCAAATAACATGAAATATGTTAACGAACGAGGGAAAAATGAGTGAAATACGTAAACAAGTTTGCATGGTAGTCGTAAATGAGCATCGCTGTCCTGCAAGTAGTGTCCTTTATTTCCAACGTGTCCATGAGGAAATATTACCTCCCTTGGAAACAAATGAGGATTGGCAACAGGAAGAGCATCCAGCTGTTGAAGATCTGCTTCACTAACAAATTCTGCCTGCTCCATGGAAAAGTGGACATGAAAACAATGTTATGTCTGTTGCTGTGAATGATGTTTTTATATTTCTACAGACACAAATCATCATTTTGCTCCTGGCAACTTAACTCTTATGGCCAACCATCTTTATTTTCTTTTCAATTTTGGCTTTTGTTGAAAGAAACCAGATCTCCTCAGATCTTGTTTTTTTTCTGGGGTTTTTTTTTTTCAGATTTTTTTTTCCTTTTATGAAAGATCTGATTTGTTCATGCAGGAGATGTACAACGTGGAAAATGGTTAATTTTAAACAAGAAATATTCAACTTTAAAAGAAAAGAAAACAAACCAATGTTTGTTAGAGTGATGTGTAGAAGCATGGTGATATTTCTGTGTGTGTGTGTGTGTGAATGTCTAAGGTGTGTGTGCGTCTATGTGTGTGTGTGTGTGTCTATGTGTGTGTGTGCGTCTATGTGTGTGTGTGTGTGAATGTGTATGACTGCGATTGTGTGAAAGTGTGTGTGCGTGAATATGTGAGTGTGTGAATGTGTATGGATGTGATTGTGTCAATGTGTACGTGTGTGAATGTGCATGCGTGTGATTGCGTGAATGTGTATGTGTGTGTATGTCTGTGTGTGAATGTGTGAGTGTGAATGTGTATGCATGTGAATGTGTGTGTGCGTGTGTGAATAAGTGAGTGTGTGAATGTGTATGTGTGTGATTGCGTGAATGTGTATGTGTGTGAATGTGTATGTGTGTGAATGTGTATGCATGTTAAAGTGTGTGTGTGTGTGTGTGTGTGTGTGTGTGAATATGTATTTGTGTGTGAATGAGTATGTGTGTATGCCTATGTGTGTGTGAAAGTATATGTGCGTGAATGTGTACACATGTGAGTGTGTGTGTGTGAATGTGTATACGTGTGTGAATGTGAATGTGCATATGTCTATGTGTATCTTTACAGTTAAGAAAATGTTTGTGCTGGCATGGTCGTGTGGTTAAGGAGCCCGTTTTGCAACAACACAATTTCAGGTTCAGTCCCACTGTGTGGCACCTTGGGCAAGTGTCTCCTTCTATAGTCGTGGATTTGATAAGCAGAGACTCTGTGGGTGAGTGAGTGTGTGTGTGTGTGTGCGTGTGTGTGCGTGCGTGTGTGCATGTGTTCATGTTTGTGTATGTTCCACCACATCCCACATGGAGACACGTGGCCAAGTGGTAATGTTGTTAGACTCATGAAGATTGTAAGAGGGCCAGTCAGGTGGTTCTGGCAACGACCACGCTCAAAAGGTATTTTTTATGTGCTACCTGCACTGGAGCCAGTCCGGCGGCACTGGCAACGACCACATTCAAATGTTGTTTTCCACATGCCACCGGCACATGTGCCGGTAAGGCGACGCTGGCAACGATCATGCTCGAATGGTGCTTTTCACATGTCGACGGCACAGGAGCCAATCCGTGGCCCTAGCAACGATCACGCTCGGATGTGCTTTTAACGTTCCACTGGCATGAGTGCCAATCAAGCGGTACTGTCAACGGCCACGTCAGCAATTTTGATATATATGTATGACAGGCTTTCTTTTAGTTTCTACCTACCAAATACATTCACAAGGCTTTGGTTGGACCAGGGCAATAGTTGAAGACATTTGCCCAATGTGTCACAGAGTGGGACTGAACCCTGAACTATGTGATTGGGAAGCAAGCTTTCTACCACACAGCAATGCCTGCACTTATCCACAGCCACATTTCTAAGTAAGATAATATTTTCCTCTAATCTGGACAGATTTTCTTGGACAATTGCAAACAAGCAATGCTATCTGTTTGATGGTGATACAATCTGTACGTGATATGGAAAAGAAAAAGGAAAAAAAAACAGAAACACACTCATGCACCCATGAACACACACACACATCATCATCATCATCGTTGCCATCATTGTTGTAACATCTACTTTTGCATGCTTACATAATAAGCTGGAGGTAAAGTTTTCTGCAGTTGGATGCCCATGCTGTCAACAACCCTTAAGTGTTTCCAAGGGAGGTAATAATTTAACAGCCCCTCAAACTACCAACAGCCCAGACATGTTTCTGCTGAGAACCGGTAACAAAATGTACGTGTGTGTACGTATGTGTATGTGTGTGCATATATGTGTGCGTATGTATGTATGTGTGTGTGTATGTATGAGTGCATATATGTATGTGTGTGTATGTTTGTGTGTGTGTGTCTAGTATGTATATACACAGAGATATATAAAATGCACACACACAAACACACACGTACATATTAATGTGTAGATGATGATGATCATGATGATGATGATGATAATTTGACATAGACAAGTTGTGAAAGGAAACTGGAATGGAATGTCCTGTAGAGCTTCATGAGAATGATTGCCTCTTAGGAACAGGAAAGAGCACCATGAGGAATTTGGAGCACTTGATGGCTTATTGTAATCATGAGGATATCTAAGGTTAGAGGAAGTAATCCACTTGCCACTTGAGCTCCACCAGGAAGAAGAACAATCCCGAGTCAAGTTGACTAATAATAATAATAATAATAATAATAATAATGATAATAATAATAATAATAATGACAAGAGCACTCAGAGAGCGCAGACCTCTGCTGAGGCAACACCAATGTTCTCTCAATGATTAACCAGAGATGATTTTTAAAATGAGAATATCTGAAGTAAACTCAACTGCTCTCACAAACAAGAATACTAAAAATGAACCCGACCACTCTCAAAAATTAAGTAAAAAAACGGGAAAAAATAATCCAGAATCTTTGTCTGGTACCCGGTCGATCCCAATGGAAGTCATGGAATGTGAAGGTGGGTATGTGGGCTGCGTTTGTAATACTGTGTGTGTGTCCTCTGCAGTGGGAATAGGTACAGTTTTCTCTATGAAGGCCTTTTCTAATCTATTCACTGATATAGTGTCTTTACGACCATTAAAATCTATAGTGAAAAATTTATCCGTGTGTGAAAGAAAACGGAAAGGACCTCCATACGGTGCTGTTAACGGAGGTTTAACAACATCGTAGCGCACAAAAACATGAGTCCAAGAAGTAAAGCTTCTTTTAAGGCAGAGCTAGAGATGCAATTGTCAGGTAGGTAAGAGGTTTTAAACAGAAGTGATATATTCCAAATTAGTAAAATTAAAAATTGTAAAGGATGAATCAAATTTATTACTGTAACTGAATATGTTAGTGTTATGTAATTTCTGAACGGTTTTGTTGCCGTTTGTTTATGTAGTTTGATTTCTTTATCCATCAGTTTCTACTAAGATAGAGACGCAAGTAAAATCAATAATGGAAAAACGAAGATAACATTTTTGGAAACGGCAATGCTGCCGTAATTTACATGGAAACCATGAGCATACTTTCAAGGGAGATAAGCAGAGAAAGACTTGAAAGTCAATGTAAGATCATAATACTTCATGTAAAGTAAAGTCAATATAACAAATAATCTAGAATCCTTGTCCAGTACTGGATCAATCCCAAAATCTAATCAATTCCTGTCAGTCATGAGGCCAAATATCCTTGAAAGTTTCATCTGAATCCATCCAGCAGTTCTTGAGATATCTTGTCCACGGACAAACAACAAACAAACACGATTGAAAACAATACCTCTGCCTTTGCTAAGGTGGAGGTAATAATAATAATAATAATAATAATAATGATAATAATAATAATAGTAGTAGTAGTAGTAGTAGTAGTAGTAGTAGTAGTAGTAGTAGTAGTAGTAGTAATAATAATAATAATAATATATTTTTTTTTTAGTTTATATAAAGGACTGAAGTAACTCAGCAGAAGTGTAATAGATAGAGAGAAGAGTTCTTTACTTTTGTTACGTCAGCTATGTTTACCTTGGTGATGGATTGTGTCAATCGTATACAAAAGTAAAGAACTCTTCTCTCTATCTAATAATAATAATACTGATAATAATAATAATAATAATAATAATAATAATAATAATAATAATAATAATAATAATAATAATAATAATGATAATGGGTTCAAATTTTGGCACAAGGTCAATACTAAAAATTATAATTTTTTGCAGTAAGCAGACAACCTTGAGACAAAATTGAAAAAGTCAGAAAAGTAAAAATTTATTGGAATCTTGAAAAAAGTTAATGTCTTTAAATTTAACGAATTCATTAATACACAGATGATTGTACTGAGTAACATTAATCAAAAATGTTATTAGGTATTAATTAACCAGATAATTATAATGTTTTAAATGCCAAAACACTAAACATGCCATAGAGTTTGTCTTGAATTTAATTAAAATCTTCTTATCTTTCATCTTAACGAGTAGTTTGGCTCTATTTTGTGTTGGCAAGCTCAGAGATGTGAAATGGGACTGATGCTGTTGCAGGTTTTAATTGATTTAGCAAATTTATAATTCCTAAGTCTAGCACCTGAGTAGTTCTATGCAAAATTTAATGGATGGGGGTGGGAGTGAACATAAACTAACACTCATGAAGAAACCTGCTCAACAAAGAAGACTGCTTATTATTATTAGTAAGTATGTAACTTTTACTATAAGAAAGCAGTTATTAAAGTTTACACTGTCTAGAAGATTCTTACAAATTCCAATTTCAATAATTTTTTTTTTTATCCAAGTGTTATTTTCAAGTTCTTTTATTATCGAAGATTTTGATTACCTGATTGAGTCAGAAAACAAATTTTAATTCACTTCAAGATAAAATCTTATGCTGTTAGCATTTTTCAACTTCTTACTCCATTTTCTCTCTCTCTCTCTCTCTCTCTCTCTCTCTCTCTCTCTCTCTCTCTCTCTCTCTCTCTCACTACCACTTCTTTATTTTCTACCTATATTTTGATTAGTTTTTCTTTTTCTCTAATCTTATAACTTTATAACTATATATTATGGAAATGTACTTGCATAGCAAGTGACCTGATCTGCGATCGTGTGCTGAAACAAAAACAATTGCAGTGTGGAAGGTGCTTATAAGCCATTTAAAAACACACAAAAACTGTTAGATTCACTACAACATTTGTCAGTGAACAGGTTGTGGTTTCAAGCGCTGAAAATATTTTGACAAATTAAATTTAAATGTTGAAGTGAAACTAATGGTTTTTTTTGTGTCTTTAAGTGGCTTAAAAACACCATCCACTTATAAGGCTTTTGTCAGCCTGAGGTTATAGTAGAAGACACTTGCCCAAGGTGCCACACAGTGGGACTGAACCTAGAACTTTGTGGTTGGGAAGCAAAGTTTTTACCACACAGCCATGCCTGCACTTACATGTAGATTTTGATAAGAAAGATAGACTTAGTAAGTAGAGAGATAAATAGAGAGATAGATAGATGGATAGAAAGATGGATTGATAGATGGATAGATAGATAAGTAGGTAGGTAGGTAGGTAGGTAGGTAGGTAGGTAGGTAGATAGATAGAGAGATAGATAGATGGATAGAAAGATGGATTGATAGATGGATAGATAGATAGATAGATAGATAGATACATTTCTTTTATTAGCCACACAGGGCTCAACGAAGATGGGACAAATACAATGTAGAGCTTTTCTTTTTGGGAGGGGGTAGGAAGGAAAACAAAAAAAAAAAAAAAAAAAAAAAAAAAAAAAAAATTGGTGGTGTCGATCAAAAGGGATCGTAGGAAGGGAAAAAGGGGCAGTTCGATCAAAAGGGATCGAAAAAAAAAGAAAAGGAAAGGCCGATCAATAGGGATCGTGTATCACACAGTAATGTTCTCGTGTAAAAGGGGGGAGGACAGTTTAGGTTTAGCCGTGGAAGGAAAAGCCCACGGAAAAGACCACGGTAACCTTGGTCAATATTCTCATTGAAGAAACTATAACAGTAAGTGACTCTCTTTTGCCTTTTTGTTTTATTTTTATTTTTTCTTGTTCATAGGGTTATGCTCAAGATGGCTCCGTCGTTCACACGTGCCATCCTTGCTACATTCACCCATCTTTTTTTGAAGCATTCACTAGACAAGACTTCCCTTTCTACTCTCAACTTCCTCTTCAGGTGATACTTGAAGAAGTTGATGAGAGATTGCCCAGAGAGGAGAGTCTTTGTCTCTAGACCTTTCAGACGCGTCCACCATACACATTCTTTCGCCATAGCCACAAGTACGATGAAAATAGCTCTTCCTTCCCGTTTAAAGGAAGGAGGCGCGACAATATTCACGATAGACTCGGCTGATAGACCGACTCGTCCCACACGCGATAGCAGTTGTTCGACGTAAGCCCACAGCTCGGAAATGGTGGGACACTGTACGAGTGCGTGCAGAACGGTTTCGTCGCTCTGCCGGCATCTCGGACAGGTCGGCCCCGTGTTTCTCGAGCCATGCCTGTAGAGCTTATCCCGAACGGGTAGTGCTTCTCGATAGCACTGCCAGGCCAGGGATCTCTGGAAGTTGTCCATAGGTCCCGGCCCGAAGGTCGTCTTAAACAGGCGGGTCAGGTATTCCTCGTCGACGCCCAGGTTCGCCCCGAGATCGTCGTCGTACCTTCCCTCCACTAATCCACTATAGAATGCGTTAGTTGTGATGCAGTCGCTCAAGGTTGACCCGGGTTGTTGGAGTTGCCGAAGAGCAGCGCGACACTCGCGGTGCCATTCGCCCTTCCTCGGCCTCTTCTTGATCCATGACTGCAGTTCGGTCATGGAGACGAGCTGCGGGAAAGCGCGCCGCACAAACGGTGACCACACCTGTTCACCGCTGTCTACGTAGAGCCGGAGATGTCGCAGTCTCAGCGCGTGTCTGCGCATCATCAACCACGGCATGCCCAGTCCTCCTTTTAACGGGTGTTGGCAGCAAACGGATCGCCTAACCATCGGAACGCTTCCTTTCCACAAGAAGCGGAAGAGGATGCGCTCCAGTTTGGTGATGGTAGGGTCGGGACAAGGAACGACGGTCAGGCGGTAGTAGATGACGGACGCGATGTACGTGTTCGCCACCTCCGCCCGACCTTTCAGGGAAAGCTTCCTCTCGGCCCATTGCCGGGCTAGAGTGGCCACCCTTCTCGTTATCTCGTCCCAGTTCTTCTCCGTTTGGAGGTCTGGACCAAACCAGACCCCGAGCATCTCAACCGGACCGTCAGTCCAACGTCCCACGACGGAAGCGCTACTTGACGGCATGGGGTTGCTTCTCCAGGTGCCGAGCCGCAAGCCTACTGACTTATCCCGGTTGATTTTCGCTCCCGTTACCGCTTCGTAGTCTCTCAGTGTCTCGCCGACAAGCTCGATGTGCTTTTGGCTAGACACTATGACGGTGACGTCGTCCGCGTATGCCGACACGCTCGTCCCGCATCCCAACTCTCGCGGGATGCCCCTCAGCGTCGCCAGCTTCCGCAGTAGTGGCTCGAGAGTCAACACGTACAGAAGCGACGAGAGGGGGCATCCCTGACGGACCGAACGTGCAATGTCGAAGGGTCTTGATAGATGCCCATTGACGCGAACTACCGAACGGATGCCTCTGTACAAGGCAGCCATCCAGCCGCGGAAAATGGGACCGAAGCCGGCTGCTATGAGGACAGCCTCCAAGTATTGGTGGTCTACCCTATCGAAAGCTTTCGATTGATCTAAATTGATCAGGGCCCCACCCATGCCAGGTTCCTTAACTACCCTCTCTATGATGTAGCGCATCAGATGGAGGTTGTCATGGATGCTCCTGCCCGGCACCGCGCACGTTTGCGCCTTGCCGATCAGTTTCTCGATGACAAGCGCCAACCGCTTGGCTAACACCTTGGCCAAAATTTTCAAGTCTGCATTGAGCAGAGTGATGGGCCTAAAGTTATCTATGACGTCCCCCTTGTTTGGATCTTTCTTCAGCAGCGTTACGGCTCCTCGACTCACAAAACCGGGAATGCTCCCGTTTTGCTGCCAGTTGCAGTAAACCGCCACCAAGACGTCTCCAAACAAGTCTGGCTTACAGTTGTAAAGCTCGTAGGGCAGACCATCCAAACCCGGAGATTTGTCCCTCGAGCATCCCGCCATCGCGTCCCTCACTTCCGCCGCCGTGATGGCACCTTCGCAGCACTCCGCTTCTCTTGCCGAGAGTCGTGGCAAGCTGTGCAGGTAGGCACTGAAGTCCACCCTGCGTTCTCGCTCGCCATTCGTCCCAAACAGTCGAGCAAAGTGCCGCTGAAAGGCCTCACACATTTTGCTTGGCTCGAGCAGTTCGCGCCCCTGTTCGTCCACCAGAGACCGAATGGTGGCTTTGTTGCCGTGTTGCGCCTCTGCCACCCGGGCCTCTCGTGCGGCTCCAACACCTTCGTTTCTTAGAGCACGCATCCTAGCCCTGACAACGCACCCTTCGTGTTTGGCGTTGAAGTGTTGGTCAAGGGCCAACCTCGCCGCCAAAACGTCGGATGCGATGCCACTTCTAATTGCCTCTTCTAGCTTCTTAACTAGTTCACCCTCTACTCTGTTTCTGTCTATGGCTAGTGCTTTGCTATACCTAACCGCTTCTGCTTTTATTGCTCTCTTGAGGGCAAACCACCATTTGTTATTGATGATGGCTCCTGTCAAAGCCCTCTTTACTAACGTGCTAATCCGGTCTCTGAAAACTGGTCTCGACGGGAAAGACGCGTTTAGTTTCCAGTAACCGGAGCCCTGCCTATGTGTCTTATCTAAGTCTAGCGTACACGTCACAAGTTTGTGATCCGTGTAGCTGACTATGTGAAATTGTGGACACCCTATGCTATCTCTATCTACTCTCCTACACAGTATTCTATCTAGATACGATCTCGACGACCCGATGCGGTTTGTCCATGTCCACATTGGCGCATTCGGGTAATCGAGTCGGTACCTGTCAGACAGTTGAAAGCGTCTGAGCAGGTCTTTGAGGCATTTGCATCCCCGTCTATTCCTATCTCTGCCCACATAGTCTAGATGCGTGTCCAAGGTAGCATTCCAATCCCCCACTAAAAGTAAAGGACGAGACGTTCCTAGGAATACTTCTAGACGTCGAAAGAAATCCGGCCTACCTGTTAAAGGTGGTGCGTATACTGATATGAGTCGAAAAGCACACCCATCGCTGCCATCGACATCCAGAACAACCAATCTACCCTCCGGGTCTATGAATACTGTCTTTACTTCGAGATCCAGACTCTTGCGAAAGAGTACCGCCGTGCCACTACCGCCCATTCTCAGCAGACAGGGAGAAAAATAAATGTTAAACTGTCTGCCAAACATGGACGATAGGGCCCGCGGATCATGGAGTCTGGTCTCGCTTATGGCTATGATTTCTAGTTTATGTGACTTTATGTCATTTAGGAGGTACCCTTGTTTCCAAGGGGACCCCAAGCCACGCGCATTTACACAACCAATCTTGAGCATCATTTTGATTTGAGTGTTAAAGTTTTATAAAGAGAGTCACTTACCGTTTGAGAGTTTTTGTGTCTCCTCCTTCGGGTTTTCTTCGAGGAGATCACTATATAGTTTTTTCGCCAGGTATTTTTGGCATTTGCCAACTGCCTTTGGAAAAATAGATTTTAGTGTGTGGTGTAGGGTTGGTGTTATGTGTAGTATTTTGATGTGTTCTGGCGGTGTTGTGTATGGGTGGTTGCTGGTTTTTATGTCTTCGTTTGTTATGTTTGTTTTTGTGTTGATGTATTCCATCAACTCTGAGTTTTTTGTGTTGATGGCAGTGAGCATTGTGTGTGTACTTGCTTTTGGGGTTTTGTTGCTTGTGTTGTAGTTGTGTGTGCTTGTGTTGGTGTCTGGAGTGTTTTCGGGAGTTGTGTATCTCCCTGCTTTGTTTGTGTTTGCTTTTCTTTTCTTGCTCCTCTTCCTCCTTCCTTTCTGGGCTATTTGCCATTCCTCATTACTTTCATCTTCCGACGAAGGTTCTGAGGAATCGGAAGGGGGTAGGGGCAAATTGTGAGCGTCTGTGTGTGCTTGTGTGAGTGGTTGTGTTGCTGTTTTTGTTGGTGCTGATGGCTTGTTATTTGTGTGAGGTGTGTGTGATGTGGGGGAGGGGGAAACAGTCTTGGAATTTTCTTTCTTTTCCCCTGCTTCCTCACTTGTTGTTTTTGCAGATGCTGTTGTCTTCTCAGTTGCCAGTGTTGCTTGTGTTTCTCTTGTTTTGATTGTTGATGGTGGTGTTGGTAGTAGGGTTTTTTTTCCGGGTTTTGGTGGTTGCCCTTGTTGCTTTTTTTGGTTGGCGGCGGTTGGGCAACTGTCCTTGAGGTGTGCCTCGCTGCCGCATACATAACAACGTGGACGCCTTCCTTCCACCACTACATATAACTTGTGGTCCTTTGCCAGTTGGATGTGTGTGGGGATCTTTTGGCACTCCTCTTCAGTGATGTGGAGGAGGACTTCGACTTTTTTTCCCCCTTCCCAGTTTTTCTCCTCTGCAGTAGCAATTTCTAATATATTTGCCTCCTCCATTTCGAGGCATATAGAACCTACTATCCACTGTGTTTCCACTTGTGAAGGGACATTCTTTACTGTCACCTTCGTCACTCTCTGTCCAAGATAACTCGGTATCATCACCAAGTCATCTGTGTGGAGAGAGAGTGTTGAAAATTCCTTCGCTAACTGTTCGCTCTTAAAGCGTACTAGGACCGTGGCAAATTTTCGTCCCCAAGTAACATGACTTTGAAAGGGCCATATCGGTTTGAGACAAATCTCAATTTTTTGGGTGGAGAAATTCTCCGGTCGCTTCGTTTTCTTGTTGATAAGTCTGTATGATATGTGCTTCTTGTTTGTATTTTCAATAATTGCTTTTGGTATGTGTATTTGTACAGTGTCACCTTCTTTCGTGAGAAGGGATTTTGTGTCATTGATTTGTTTTTGGGTGAATGTTAATATTGTTCTTTTTTCTTTCGTTGCATCGGCAAAATTTGTTTTTGTGATGCTGGCAGATATGTTGTTTGTGGCGTTTGTGGTGTTGTTTATCTTGTTCGTCTTGTAGTTGTTGATGGTGGTATTGACAGTGGTGTTGGTACTGCCAGGTTCAAAGGTGGTGGTAGTGGCGGCAGAGTTTGTCGAAGTAGTGGTGGTGTTGGTGTTGAAGGTCGGTGTCCTGTTGTTGTTGCTGTTGTTATTGTCACTGGTAGTAGCAGTGGTGAGGACAGTGGTCGTGTTAGCAAGGACATTTGTGTCGTTGTCGTTGTTGTTGCTGTTGTTGTTGTTGTCTTTGTCGTTGTTGTTGTTGTTGTCACTGGTGACGGTGGCAGGCAAGACTGCTGTAGCAGCAGAGTTTGTACACGTGATGGTGGTAGTGGTGGTGGTTGAGGCAGCAGCAGTTGACTCAGAATCATTGCTCTTCTTCATCACTTGTCTGCGTTCATGCGGAACGGCATTAAGTGTTTTCGCCTCTGGCATTAGGAGCGGGAAGTCGGCCTCGTTGAAAACCTTAGCCATATTCGTTTTAAAGAATATGGCTAGGAACGAGGAAGATATGTTTGAATTTTTGGAAATAAGGCTCTAAATAGAGCTATTTCCGATTTGAAAAATATATGTTCACGAAGTATTTTGTGTTATACACAACTTATACAAAATTTTAAAACAAAATAGGTCTTTTAAGAGGTGAAAAATGCAACTTACATGGGAGCCGATGTGTCTACCGTCCGTCCATGATGATAGATAGATAGATAGATAGATAGATAAGTAGGTAGGTAGGTAGGTAGGTAGGTAGGTAGATAGATGGATAGAAAGATGGATTGATAGATGGATAGATATCTTTTTATTATAGCCACACAGGGCTAAATACAGAAAATGGACAAATTACAAAGTAGAGCTTTTGGGGGGGGGATGATTTGGATCAAAAGGGATCGCGGGAAAAAAAAAAAAAAAACGTGGGGGGGGGCGATCAATAGGGATCGTGTATCACAGTCGATGTAAAAAAACGGGGAACAGATTAGGTTTATCCGTGGAGAGAAAAGCCTACGGAAAAGACCACGGTCACCTCAGGCTTTTTTTTTTTAAAGGTACATGAAAGTAAGTACCTTCTCTCTTTTTGTCTCTTTTTGTTACAAGTCTATGCTTAAAATGGTGTCGTCTTTCATTCTTACCATTCTTGCCACATTTACCCATTTTTTATTGATGGATAGATGGATAGATAGATAGATAGATAGATAGATAGATAGATAAGTAGGTAGGTAGGTAGGTAGGTAGGTAGGTAGATAGATAGATAGATAGATAGATACATTTCTTTTATTAGCCACACAGGGCTCAACGAAGATGGGACAAATACAATGTAGAGCTTTTCTTTTTGGGAGGGGGAAGGAAGGAAAAAAAAAAAAAAAAAAAAAAAAAAAAAATTGGTGGTGTCGATCAAAAGGGATCGTAGGAAGGGAAAAAGGGGCAGTTCGATCAAAAGGGATCGAAAAAAAAAGAAAAGGAAAGGCCGATCAATAGGGATCGTGTATCACACAGTAATGATAGATAGATAGATAGATAGATAGATAGATAGATAGATAGATAGATAGATAGATAGATAGATAAATAGATAGATACATTTCTTTTATTAGCCACACAGGGCTCAACGAAGATGGGACAAATACAATGTAGAGCTTTTCTTTTTGGGAGGGGGAAGGAAGGAAAAAAAAAAAAAAAAAAAAAAATTGGTGGTGTCGATCAAAAGGGATCGTAGGAAGGGAAAAAGGGGGAAGTTCGATCAAAAGGGATCGAAAAAAAAAGAAAAGGAAAGGCCGATCAATAGGGATCGTGTATCACACAGTAATGTTCTCGTGTAAAAAGAGGGGAGGACAGTTTAGGTTTAGCCGTGGAAGGAAAAGCCCACGGAAAAGACCACGGTAACCTTGGTCAATATTCTCATTGAAGAAACTATAACAGTAAGTGACTCTCTTTTGCCTTTTTTTTTTTTTTTTTTTTTTTTTTCTTGTTCATAGGGTTATGCTCAAGATGGCTCCGTCGTTCACACGTGCCATCCTTGCTACATTCACCCATCTTTTTTTGAAGCATTCACTAGACAAGACTTCCCTTTCTACTCTCAACTTCCTCTTCAGGTGATACTTGAAGAAGTTGATGAGAGATTGCCCAGAGAGGAAAGTCTTTGTCTCTAGACCTTTCAGACGCGTCCACCATACACATTCTTTCGCCATAGCCACAAGTACGATGAAAATAGCTCTTCCTTCCCGTTTAAAGGAAGGAGGCGCGACAATATTCACGATAGACTCGGCTGATAGACCGACTCGTCCCACACGCGATAGCAGTTGTTCGACGTAAGCCCACAGCTCGGAAATGGTGGGACACTGTACGAGTGCGTGCAGAACGGTTTCGTCGCTCTGCCGGCATCTCGGACAGGTCGGCCCCGTGTTTCTCGAGCCATGCCTGTAGAGCTTATCCCGAACGGGTAGTGCTTCTCGATAGCACTGCCAGGCCAGGGATCTCTGGAAGTTGTCCATAGGTCCCGGCCCGAAGGTCGTCTTAAACAGGCGGGTCAGGTATTCCTCGTCGACGCCCAGGTTCGCCCCGAGATCGTCGTCGTACCTTCCCTCCACTAATCCACTATAGAATGCGTTAGTTGTGATGCAGTCGCTCAAGGTTGACCCGGGTTGTTGGAGTTGCCGAAGAGCAGCGCGACACTCGCGGTGCCATTCGCCCTTCCTCGGCCTCTTCTTGATCCATGACTGCAGTTCGGTCATGGAGACGAGCTGCGGGAAAGCGCGCCGCACAAACGGTGACCACACCTGTTCACCACTGTCTACGTAGAGCCGGAGATGTCGCAGTCTCAGCGCGTGTCTGCGCATCATCAACCACGGCATGCCCAGTCCTCCTTTTAACGGGTGTTGGCAGCAAACGGATCGCCTAACCATCGGAACGCTTCCTTTCCACAAGAAGCGGAAGAGGATGCGCTCCAGAGATAGATAGATAGCTAGGTAGATAGATAAACAGACAGAT
>NC_142953.1:28283216-28293216 GCF_046866305.1 Octopus bimaculoides
TTGTTGTAGCAGAGGAGAGGCGGTGGTAGTGGTGGTGGTGATGGTTGTGGGATGGGGATAGTGGTAAGCAAGAAAGGGAGTGATGGGGGTGGGAAAGGGGGGAGGGGGCGAAAGTAGAGGCGGAATGGACTGGGTGGTGGAAAATGGTGGTGGAAGAGAGGGGGCATTGATATCGGTTGCTGTGGTGGTGGTGGGAGTGGGTGGGTAGGTAGGAGAAGATTGGCGTTACGGAATGAAAAGGGGAAGACAGGGAGAAAGATAGATAGATAGATAGATAAATCAATAGATGAGAGAGAGGGGGAAATAGAAAGGGAGAGAGAGAAAGAAAAAGCGAATAAGACAGAGAGAGGGAGAGAAAGAGACAGAGAGAGAGAGGGGGGCATATGAAGGAATTACAAAGAGTTGAGAAATGAGGTGGGGTGATGGAGTGGCGATGTGGATGCGATGGGGGCGAGAAAAATCGGTTAAATATACTGGAATTGTTGGGAGAGGAGCGACGTGAAATGCCGTGCCTGGTTTACCCGACAATTCAACGAGGTAGAAGGGTGGGAAAGGACAAAGGAATGTGGTGCTGTAGTCGTTGTTGCGGGTGTTGTGATTTGACTCCCAAATCAGCCCTGATCGAGTTAGACGGGATCAAAGGCATTCCAGCCTTGACGGTCCAGGCGTGTTTATGTTTTTAAGGAATAGTGCACCTTGGAACACATTGTCTAAAGCAGAAGAAACATCCATAGCTGAAGTGCTCAGCGAACTGGTCTTAGTCGCAGGCGTGTCTATTAAAAAAACAAAAAACAAACTCGCTTTGTAACAACGTAGTTTCAAGTTCAATCCTATTGCACAGCACCTTAGGCAAGGGTCTTCTATTATAGCCACAGGGCGACCAATGCCTTGTGAATGGATTTGGTAGACGGACACTGCATGGAAGCACATCGTGTGTGTGTGTGTGTGTGTGTGTGTGTTGTATGTATATGTATATATATATATATATATATATATATATATATATATATATATATGTGTGTGTGTATATATGTATATGTATATGTATATATATATATATATATATATATATATATATATATATATATATATATATATATATATATATATATCGTTGTTATTATGTTAAACTGTCGTATGTCCAAAACTTGGTCAAATACTTTTTTTTTTCAATATTTATTTCTGCTTGCGACAGCCAGTTCTTTTGACCAAACTATCGTATTTCCAGCTGCTTCGGATGCCAACATATAATATTAAAAAAATTGTCGGCACTATCACGCTATTAGATGTCAGAAGTGAAAGTAGTCGCTGCCTGTCTGCCTGCTTGCCTGTCTGCCTGCATGCCTGCTGAGCTATCTGTCTGTCTGTCTGTCTGTCTGCTGGTTTGAGTTGATACTTTGGCTTACTTACTTACTGATATCTATCTACTATGTATCTATCTATCAATTATTAGAAAACACAAATTTAATATAAAAACATATTTCCTGAAATTGCAAATTATTTAAAATATAAAAATATAATTTTCAACAGAGAGAATTTATCAAAATAGAAAACAAATGAAGTTTGAAGTTAAGTTTCAAAATAAATGTGATACTTATGCTCCGTAGATACTTACACTCTGTAATGTTTCAAACGCATGGATATAGGTGTCGAATTTGTTCCAATAACTTCTGGAAGATCTCGTCCTTGAATTCGTAACGCCACATGAATTCTATTAGATGTGTTTGCAGTAAATTCCGGGTTGTCCCATTTTCTCTTTTGTTCTGGTTCTTGGCATGTTTCCATAGGCATTCGATGTGATTTGTTGTGGCAAATGTAACCGGATCAACAAAATTTATTGAATGGTTCACGGTTAAATGTCTATATCCTAGCGTGTTATATGAACGCCAGAGGTCAGAAATTATTGTTGTTCCTGGTAAAATCCGCTCTTGTATAATTTCTAAAAGGGTATCAGATGATCGATCTTCTACCGCAACTAAAAAACATCTTCTCGTATCTCTTTCTAACGCACCAAACACCCACTGCGTTTTAACCCGATGGCCAACATTATATTTTCTTCTAACAAACGCACTTTCATCTATCTCTACTATTCGGTTTGGTCCGCCTAACTTAATATTTTGCGCAATATAATACTCTGCACATACATCACGGCAGTAATTCCTCCAATCTGTTACAGCTACATTTGCTATACGACATTCCTGGCCTAAATTCTTAGCTAAATCTCCCTTAGCCCAATAATATAATATATCTATAATCTGCTCGCTTTTCAGTTTGCTATTATCTAGAAATGTTCCCTTTCTAATGGAAATCAGTTTTCTACAAGGCCTTCCACATGACCATATCATGCCATCGGACAAATTGTTTTTGGCCACTTCCCTCATGCTAGCTCCACAAGAGGGACATATTTTTTCAGTATTTAACAATCCGTATGTCTTGAGCCAGTGAATATGTCCCTCTTGTGGAGCTAGCATGAGGGAAGTGGCCAAAAACAATTTGTCCGATGGCATGATATGGTCATGTGGAAGGCCTTGTAGAAAACTGATTTCCATTAGAAAGGGAACATTTCTAGATAATAGCAAACTGAAAAGCGAGCAGATTATAGATATATTATATTATTGGGCTAAGGGAGATTTAGCTAAGAATTTAGGCCAGGAATGTCGTATAGCAAATGTAGCTGTAACAGATTGGAGGAATTACTGCCGTGATGTATGTGCAGAGTATTATATTGCGCAAAATATTAAGTTAGGCGGACCAAACCGAATAGTAGAGATAGATGAAAGTGCGTTTGTTAGAAGAAAATATAATGTTGGCCATCGGGTTAAAACGCAGTGGGTGTTTGGTGCGTTAGAAAGAGATACGAGAAGATGTTTTTTAGTTGCGGTAGAAGATCGATCATCTGATACCCTTTTAGAAATTATACAAGAGCGGATTTTACCAGGAACAACAATAATTTCTGACCTCTGGCGTTCATATAACACGCTAGGATATAGACATTTAACCGTGAACCATTCAATAAATTTTGTTGATCCGGTTACATTTGCCACAACAAATCACATCGAATGCCTATGGAAACATGCCAAGAACCAGAACAAAAGAGAAAATGGGACAACCCGGAATTTACTGCAAACACATCTAATAGAATTCATGTGGCGTTACGAATTCAAGGACGAGATCTTCCAGAAGTTATTGGAACAAATTCGACACCTATATCCATGCGTTTGAAACATTACAGAGTGTAAGTATCTACGGAGCATAAGTATCACATTTATTTTGAAACTTAACTTCAAACTTCATTTGTTTTCTATTTTGATAAATTCTCTCTGTTGAAAATTATATTTTTATATTTTAAATAATTTGCAATTTCAGGAAATATGTTTTTATATTAAATTTGTGTTTTCTAATAATTGATAGATAGATACATAGTAGATAGATATCAGTAAGTAAGTAAGCCAAAGTATCAACTCAAACCAGCAGACAGACAGACAGACAGACAGATAGCTCAGCAGGCATGCAGGCAGACAGGCAAGCAGGCAGACAGACCAGCAGCAGGCATGCAGGCAGACAGGCAGACAGACAGACAGACAGCGACTACTTTCACTTCTGACATCTAATAGCGTGATAGTGCCAAAGTGTCAAACTGTGGTACAACGGTTTTGCTATGGAATGGTGAAACTATTTTCCCGTTTCTGAAAAAGCAGCGTTTGGGACTTACAACATTTTGCATAATAGCAGCAAAGCGACGCATCCATTTCCAAGCATATATATATATGTATGTGTGTGTGTTTGTGTGTGTGTATATATATATCGTTGCTATTATGTTAAACTGTCGTATATCCAAATTTGGCCACATGCGTTTTTTTTTTTCCATATTTAATTTTGCTTACAATAGCCTGTTCTTTTGGTCAAACCATCGTATCTGCGGATCTTTCTGATTTGTCAAAGTGTAGTACAATGGTTTAGCATTTTGCAAAAGTGTAGTAAGTCCCCCAAATGACAGTTTTGCAAAAATATTTCGGACTGAAAATAACACACATGCATGGAGTTACGATTTTATGCATCCAACAAAGTATTATTGTTAAGCAGAAACTGTTGCTAATGTAAAAAGAAATGGAATAAAAGAACTATTTTTTCGTTTTCTGAAAAAGCCACGTTTTAGACTTACGAAACTTTTGCATAATATCAACGATATATATCATATCATAGTATATGTGTGTGTATATATATATATATATATATATATATATATATATATATATAAGAAATGAGGGCAGGGAATCGTCAATTAATAATAGAATTAATAATTAACAATTTTGCCAAGTAGTTCAGTATGAAAAAACCTTTATCGGTAAGACCATTTATCATCATAAATATAAGGGATTAGCAATTGAGTTGCTTCTCCAACATACTGAAAATTTAGAAATAGCAGTCAAAGAACTACTGATTCTAAACTACAAATTTTTCTCTAAAACGGATGGCGATATTTATGGCACACATAGAACAAAAGACCGGAGGGAAAAGCGCAAACAAAACAAGCCTTTAGTTAATTGGGTACGAATCGTTTCATGGTTAAGTGAATGAAAATTTCACTATTCCAATCTTCAGCCCAAATATTCTGATAAATTTGAAAGTGTCTCTAAAAAAATTCACGGTAATCCTCGGCCACGCGACCCCAAAAATCAACGATAAGAAAGGCACTTACGAATTCATCGGCTAGTGAGTTCAGGCATCCCACCCCAAAGAAATCCATTCCATGTGCGTCACAAATAGTCCCGTATGAAATGAAGTCCCGTGTGGAGGGATTACGGTTTAACCATCTAACTTAGAGATATCAAATATAAAATATACAAGAAATGAGGGCAGGGAATCGTCAATTAATAATAGTATGTTGGAGAAGCAACTCAATTGCTAATCCCTTATATTTATGATGATAAATGGTCTTACCGATAAAGGTATTTTTCATACTGAACTACTTGGCAAAATTGTTAATTATTAATTCTATTATTAATTGACGATTCTCTGCCCTCATTTCTTGTATATTTTATATTTGATATCTCTAAGTTAGATGGTTAAACCGTAATCCCTCCACACGGGACTTCTTTTCATACGGGACTATTTGTGACGCACATGGAATGGATTTCTTTGGGGTGGGATGCCTGAACTCACTAGCCGATGAATTCGTAAGTGCCTTTCTTATCGTTGATTTTTGGTGTCGCGTTGCCGAGGATTACCGTGAATTTTTTTAGAGACACTTTCAAATTTATCAGAATATTTGGGCTGAAGATTGGAATAGTGAAATTTTCATTCACTTAACCATGAAACGATTCGTACCCAATTAACTAAAGACTTGTTTTGTTTGCGCTTTTCCCTCCGGTCTTTTGTTCTATGTGTGCCATAAATATCGCCATCCGTTTTAGAGAAAAATTTGTAGTTTAGAATCAGTAGTTCTTTGACTGCTATTTCAAAATTTTCAGTATGTTGGAGAAGCAACTCAATTGCTAATCCCTTATATTTATGATATATATATATATATATATATATATATATATATGTTTATATTAGTCCTTTAATGCTTTAGTGTACTTCTTTAAAGGATATATGGTCTACTGACGATGCACACGCACTGACACACACACACACACACGCACACACACACACACACACACACACACACACACATATATATATATATGTGTTTGTGTGTATGTATGTTTGTGTGTCTGTGTTTGTCTCCCTACCACCGCTTACAACCGGTGTTAGTGTGTTTACGTTCTCGTAACGTAGCTGTTCGGCACAAGAGCCCGATAGAATAAGTACCAGGTTTAAAAAAAAAAAAAAAAAGAGTACTAGAGACAGATTTGTTCGACTAAAATTCTTCAAGGCGGTGCCCCAGCATGACCGCAGTCCCATGACAACAAGTAAAGAATAAAACTGCTTTGTGACTGATATTTTTTAAAGTCATCAATGGTTGTTTCCCTTGGATTGTTCCCAAGGGAGATAACTAACGCGCATTGATTAAATTCAGCTAAAATTTCGTTATTTTCTGTTTTGCTGAAGAAGATAAGAGAAGCGTTTCTTAGATTTTGTTTAAGGCTTGAGTTCGGTTAATCCCCGAAAAAGAAGGGGACCTGATGCCTTTTGTTTTAGGTTGGCCATAAATGGTGCTAATATTTTCACACTTTCCAGCAGTAAACATTGTTCGAACATTCCACGCACCAAATTTTTAACACTAACGTAGAAGCGGTGTTATTGTGTGGGGCTGAGACATGGCGAACAACAGTTAAGTCAAATAAGCAAATACAACCATTCATCAACAGGTGCTTGCGTAGTATACTTAAAATTAGATGGCCCGAACACATAAGTAATATGGAGCTATGGCAAAGAACGGATCAAGTTTCGATTAGAGAGCAAATATTTAAGAAAAAGTGGAAGTGGATTGGTAGCACAATTAGAAAAGACACACCAAATGTAGCGAAAAGTGCTTTACAGTGGAATCCGGATGGATATAGAAAGAGGGGTAGGCCTAAGAAGTCGTGGCGTAGATCAACACAAAAGGAACTAGAGAAAGGGGGACATTCATGGCAGAGTATAAGTACAGAAACGAAAAATTATGAGACATGGAATTCAATTATAAGTGTCCTATACTCCGCGCTGGAGGGTTAAAGGCAAGAAGATATAAACTGGTGCCCCAGGATTCATTAGGTTAATTACCTGTCTTCCATGAGACCACAATATTATTCCCGAGAGGGACACTGGCCTTTTGAGGTGAGGGGTCAAGTCGATTATATCGCCACTGTGCCCGACTGGTACTCATTTTGTCGACCCCGGAAGGATGAAATGCGAAGTCAACCTCGGTGGTATTTGAACTTAAAACTCAAAGAGCCAGAAGAAATATCGCCTAAGTATCTGGGTTTCAAATTTTGGAACAAGATCAGTATTTTCTGGGAGGGGGATAAGTTGATTACATCGATTCCTTTCTTTTAAACTGGTACTTATTTCATCGACCCCGAAAAGGATAAAAAGTGAAGTCGATTTGGGAGGAATTCGAACTCAGAACGTAAAGACGGACGAAATACTGCAAAGCATTTTTGTCCGGCGTGCTAACGATTCTGCCAACTCGCCGCCTTATTCAGAAGAAAATATTAAAATATTTGGATTTGGTAGACAGGAAAAAGGTCCGTCGTTCTACACACACACACACATACACACACACACACACACATACACACACACATTGGGTTGAGAAATAATTCACGAGCGCTTTTTTTTTTTAATTTAAAAATGCACGCAGAAATAAAACGCATTAGCAAAATGTTTTGTTATTTGAAAGAGAATGTTTTGCTTTATAAGAGAATGTATTTTGATTTTAAAATTTTCATTGATTCTTATGTTCGAAAAAAATCCAAATTTACAGGGAAAAATTTAATTTAATTTATCAAAATTAAATTAAATCTCAATATATAATATATAAATATATAATTTAGAGAAAAAAAAAACACTATTATTTAATTCATCCATCAAAATCTACAATCACATATAGAAAGAATTAATAAGTAAATACACTAAAAAGGCCTATAATAAAAATTAAAAAAAGTACAAAGTAATAAATACTTTTTTGATTTTTATTATAGGTCTTTTTAGTGTATTTATTAATTAATTTTTCTATATGTGATTGTGGATTTTCATGGATGAATTAAATAATAGTGGTTTCTTTCTCTAAATTATCTATCTATCTATCTATCTATCTATCTATCTATATATATATATATATATATATGTCAGGTTTATGTTATCTTTACAGATATCTATAGAATTTAGAGCCAGGACTGAAAGTTACGACGTTTCGTATACGAATACGTCTATTGAAACAATACGATCGAAGATAGAAAACTAGGCGATAGGTGTAGATAGGAACGTAAAGGCGGACGAAATGCCTCTAAGCATTTCAGTCACCGTACTAACGTCGATTCTGCCGGCTCACCACCTTGCTCTTTCAACTCTACCGAAGACACATGAAATATCTGATGGGAAGAGGCAAATCGTACTTGATTGCTTTTTATTTGTTTTATTTTTTCGACTCCAGAGGAATAAAACTAAAATCGACTTCGAGGGATTTGAACTGAGAACGTAAAAAGTCAGGAGAAATAGTGGTAAGCACTTGAACCAATGCGCCAACAATTCTGTCTGCTCACCGCCTTAATAACAATAATAATTCTTTACTAAAGTAGGTTATAGAGCAGAAGAGTGGGCCAAACATAGACACACACACGGACAAGTAGGATGGGCTTCTTTCAGTTTCCGTCAACCAAATCCACTGACAAGGCTTTGGTCGACTCGAGGCTATAGTAGAAGTGCCACGCAGTGGGACTGAACCCGGATGCAGATGGTTGTGAAACAAACATCTTAACCACACAGCCATTCTTATTCACATTATGTCTAGGACTACATTATCTAATGTCCTTCCTTTCAACGGAGATTTAGCTGCTATTTCTAACAAGATGAGTGTGGTCATAGGAAAACACATTTGAAGGTTTGTTGGAATGATGTGAAATAGTGCGATATTGTGGTTAAGGTCATCCATATTCAGCAGGAATTTGGAACTTTTTGTCTCTAAAAGCTCGTCAATAAATCTACGTGAATCCGCAAGCTGGATTGGCGATAGAAAAGGAAGTCTTTTAAAGATTTATATTTAACATTAAAAATCAATGGTTGTCTTATTGTAAAATCATTGAATATCTTGAGTTAAGCTTTAGTCAACGAAAAACAACTAATATTTATCAGCGACAGAGGCTGTATTAATACCGAAGGGTAATATTTATCCCCACTTATACATAAATGTGTGGAGGCACATGACCTAGTGGTTAAGGCAGCGGACTCGGGTTCGAGGGATCGCGGGTGATGTGTATGTTTATGAACGAAACACCTAAGCTCCACGTGGCTTTGGCAGAAGGTAATGGCGAACTTCTGCTGACTCTTTCGCCACAACTTTCTCTCATTCTTTTCTCCTGCATCTAGCAGCTCACCTGTGATGGACCGGCGTTCCGTCCAGGTGGGGAACCGATACGCCGATGAAACCGGGAAACCAGCAAACTTGACTGCAGAGAAATCCATGGCATCCACGAAGAACCAATAAAAGAGTTTCACTCATGGTTTCTACCGCAGTAGAATTTGTTCCACGTTTTAGAAGCATAAGTAAAAATAACAATCATAAAACGCCAAGAAGCATTTTATGATTGTTATTCGTTTCTATATTTAAGAGATGAGGAATTATGATGAAGGATGGTGGGTATTTCAGCCGAAACGTTGTGTTCACAACAAACAGAATGAGGACAAATATCCGTCAAAAGTAAATAATGTAAATAGTTATTCTTTTATTTTTTTTATTTATTTGAGTCATTTGACTGCGGCCATGTTGGAGCACAGCCTTTAGTCGAACAAATTGACTCAGGACTTATTCTTTGTAGGCCTAGTACTTATGCTATCGGTCTCTTTTGTTGAACCGCTAAGTTACGCGTACATCAACATCGGTTGTCAAGCGATGGTGGCGGGGCGACAAACACAAGCACACAAACATGTACACACACACACACACACACACATGCATCCCCCCACACATATGACGGGCTTCTTTCAGTTTCCGTCTACCAAATCCGCTCACAAGGCTTTGGTCGGCCCGAGGC
The DNA here is from genome assembly GCF_046866305.1 of Octopus bimaculoides. Classification (NCBI taxonomy): domain Eukaryota; kingdom Metazoa; phylum Mollusca; class Cephalopoda; order Octopoda; family Octopodidae; genus Octopus; species Octopus bimaculoides. Next base: position 28,292,894 of record NC_142953.1, read on the forward strand.
TATAGTAGGAGACATTTGCCGAAGGTGCCATGCTGTAGGACTGAACCCGGAACCATGTGGTTGGGAAGCAAGCTTCTTACCACACAGCCACACCTGCGCCTATGTTATATTTTTAGTTATGCCCCTTAAACGTGGAACATATCCTACTGCCATAAATATCATGAAAATCTCTCAGTGGCCCTTCGTCTCCTGATTTTTTACGTTCTTAGTTCAAATCCCTGGAGGTCGACTTTAGTTTTCTTCCGGAGTCGATAAAATAAAACAAATAAAAAGCAATCAAGTACAGAGGTCGAAGTAAAGTAATCGATTTGCCTCTTCCCATA
>NC_142953.1:28305716-28313216 GCF_046866305.1 Octopus bimaculoides
AAAATATTTCAGAGAGAAACTAAAAAGAGATGTACGTAGGAGTCTCCTTTGAATATTGACTTTACTGGTCTGTCAGTGTTTGGCTGTGCAAACTATAAAGAGTAAGCTATGGGGCCCAATGTATATACGATGACTGATTAGATCAATCAACATATATATACGATGCATATATATATATCAATATATATACATATATATATAATAATAATATTAGGGATAAAAATCCAAATTTACAGGTAAAAACTCAATTAAATTCAATTTATCAAAAATTAAAATTAAATTAAGTTTCACAGTATAAAATATATAAATATATAGTTTTAGAGAAAAGAACCAAAGTTCATGAACTCATCCATGAAAATCCACAGTCACATATAGAAAAGATTAATAAGTAAATGCACGATAAGTATAATATAATACAAAGTAAATATCATAATGTAGTCGTTTTATTATCATTATCTTATGAAATATATATATATATCAATGTATAAACGATGACTATTAGATCAATCAATAATCCCCACCAGTGACTAAATCTTTGGTGACGCACAAGCACTATGTATACACACCACCAATCAATATATACGATCACATACACTGAGGACTTGTGCTTCATAAAATGTAGAATCAAATAGCAATTTGAAAACCTGTCATTCCTTAAGCCATCGTAGCTCAGCGGTTAGCACACTGGTCTTTTTTCAACCATTGGTTCTGAGTTCAGTTCTTTCTGGTGGCTTACGATGGTTTTTCGCATTTTTGAGTTTCTGATGAATTGAAAAAAACGTCACCTGTTCAGATGTGAACCATTTCAAAAGTTACAGAAATATTTTTCTTTCTTAAGACAACAGAATCTTATGTAAATGAAATATATCTTGCAATCGAGATTTTGACCTAAGAACACTCAAAATGTTACAGGAATCAGAGCTACAGAAAGGAGTGTCTCTATTGTGAGTGAGTTGCAACGGTTTTCTATTCTTGGCTCTCTCAGACTGTCTCAGAAATATTTCTGCATATTTCTTCCAGTTTCCCAAAATTCTTGCTGTTCACACAAATCCCAATCAAATTCTTTCTTGAACTTAAGAAATGCCAAGACAGTAGGCAGGTAGTTTCTTCTTCTTCTTCTTCTTCTTCTTCTTCTTCTTCTTCTTCTTCTTCTTCTTCTTCTTCTTCTTCTCCTCCTCCTCCTCCTCCTCCTCCTCCTCTTTCAAAGGCCCAGGACCTACATGGCTATTGATCTCTTCTCATGGAACCTAGAGTGTCTTTTTGCTTCCAAACTTAGCCATTTTACAATTAATACAGTTCAATATTGTTATAGTTGGCGTTACCATTTAAAGAATTTCCCTTCACACATCTTTCACAGAATCTTATAAAAACAGAAATATTCAACCATTCCAACTTTACCAAATATTGTTGTTCACAAACCAGACACACCCATTGTTTCATGGCTTTCTTTGAGATAAAGATTTAAATAGAAATATAAAAAGAAACTAATCAACTAAGTCTCCATAGCTCAGTGGTTAGAGCACTGGTCTTGTAAACCAGGGGTCGTGAGTTCAATTCTCACTGGGGGCTTCGATTATATATTTTATGTTTTTTTTTTTAAAGTTACTTGATGATAAACTTAAAATACAAGTTTCCTGTGACTGAAACTTTTCTGTTATTCTAAATACTGTATTTATTGGATTTCCTGATGTGAATAAAACATTGTTCAATTAGTTTCGCTGGCTGTAAATAGTTATCACATGGAAGTTGATATAACTGCTGGTGTTATTCAACATTGCCAGTAGTGGTAGCAATGTTGAATAACCGAGTGTCAACAAAACCTCAACTGCATAATAAATATACGTAGATATTAATATAGATTTATATATTGTCACAGCAGAGATTAGAGTATTGGTTTGTGAATTAAGATTTGTGAGTTCAAATTTTAGGAAGGTTTAGTTCAAATTTTTGATATCAGTTTAAGGTTGTAGTTGCCGTGGATGTGTTCAACATTCTTTCTTATGATCCACATCTTGTGGTCCTAGTGTAGAACATGCAGTAGGTACCGTATTAAGATATAATTCATCATTATATACAGTGGTGTAAATATGACCACTAGTAGAGGCACGTAAATTAGTGGTTAGGGTGTCAGTACCATGATCATAAGATTGTGGTTTCGATTCCTGGATCGGGCGATGCGTTGTGTTCTTGAACAAAACACTTCATTTCACATTGCTCCAGTCCACACAGCTGGCAAAAATGAGTTTAGCCAGGAGAGGGTTGGGCTCCATCAGGCTTTCTCACCCAAGATACGCTGCATGGCTGCTGCGCCCCAACGACTCCCACACCAGGGGGTTAAAAGACTTGTCATTGTCAAATATGACCACTACTTCATTATCTCTTGGTGCAAGGTTCAATATCCACCATGGTGATATAACGCTCATTTTTTTAGGACAAAACGGGTTGAATCTTGGGCCCTAAAGTTTTTAAAATACCTAAAAAATAAGTGATATAAGGGGGTGTGTCTGTGTTGGGTGCGAACAGCATGGATTGGAGAAAATTTGAAGGGATCAGTAAAAATATTTCAGAGAGAAACTACATAGATATGTGAGTAGGAGTTTTCTTTAAATATTGGCTTTTTCTGGTCTGTCGATATTAAGCTGTGTAAAGTATAAAGTAAGCTATGGCCCCTAATGTATATATAGAACTTACAGGTCAATACTATTAGACGAGTCAGTAACCCCACCACCACTGCTGACGAAATATTTGGTGACACACAAACGCTATATATATGCCTCATCAATCAATATATACAAACGGATAAAACAGCAAGCTGGCAGAATCGTTAGCACACCAGTTAAAATTCTTAGCGGCATTTCGTCCGTTTTTACTTTCTGAGATCAAACTCTGCCGAGGTTCACTTTGCCTTTCATCTTCTCGGAGTTGATAAAATAATTACCGGTTGAATACTGGGTTCGATGTAGTCGACGTACTCCCCTACCTCCAAATTGCTGGCCTTGTGCCAAAATTTGAAACCAATATGAAACAAACTGGAGTCGATGTAATCGACTAGTCCACTCCCCCAAAATCTGAAGGCCTTGTGCCTTCAGAATATATATATATATATATATATATATATATATATATATATATATATATATATATATATATATATATATATATATATATATATATATATATATATATATATATATATATATATATATATATATATATATATATATATATATATATATATATATATATATATATATATATATATATATATATATATATATATATATATATATATATATATATATATATATATATACACATAGGACGGCGAGCTGGCAGAATATATATATATATACATAGGACGGCGAGCTGGCGAAATATATATATATATATATATATATGCCATACACGGTGAAGTTTTGTGCTTTGAAAAACGTAGAATTAAATAACTTGTTTTAACTCTCTAAGCGAGAGATATACAGTAACAGTACCGAATAGTAAAGTTTATTTGCCAAAATAATGTGGCAGTCTTATACAAGGGCGCTCAGGGATTTAAAACAAATTGTTTTTCTCTATACGAGGTCTGCGACTGTGTGTCGCTTAAAAATATCTAGTATTTGCAAGTGGAAGGCGGTTTCATCACTAGCTTGTGATTTTCTCACACGGAGGACGGGTAACTACACAGAAACCTAGGTCTATGAGTATCACGTAAGGCTAGAGATGGGAACGATGACCTCCCTTGCATATACTATACCGGCACAAATTATGTGCCGGTAGCCAATTGGAAGGGATATTTTCCTGGGGCTAAATAACAGTAACATCGTCCTTGTATAGGACTGCTACTAGAATTAAACAGTAATTTGAAAAAAAGAGTCGTTCTGTAGTTCGTCGTAGCTCACTGATTAGAAAACTGTTTCTGTAAGCCATGGGTCTAGTGTTCAATTCACTCTGGTGGCTTATGGCTAGCTAATTTTTTCCGTTTTTGATAAATTGACTGAAACGTCAATCTTTTAGTTGTGAACTATTTCTGGAGCTTGCTTTTTTTTTTTTTTGACATCAAAGTCTTGTTTAAATTAAATATCACTTGCTGTTAAGATTTTGACTTCCGAACAATCAAATTTTCACAGAAATCATTGCTACACGAAGATCGTGTTTCTATTGTGAGTGAGTAGCAAGGGTTTTCGATACTTGATTCTCTCGGATTCTCTCAGAAATATTTCTGCATATTTCTTCCAATTTCTCCAATCCTTGCAGTTCACACACAACACAGACATATCTTGCACCAATGTTATCTGTAATAGTTTGTAGGTAAGCCATTTCGCAATCAAATTCTCTTTTCAACTCAAAAAATCCCAAAGCTTTAAGTAGCTTCTTCTTCATTGGATCTGTTATTATTCTTCAAAGACACAGGATTTACACGACTGTTCTCCTCTTCCCTTGGAAACCATTCTGGTCGGATCTCAACTTTTTGTTTCCAAACTTTCGCCTTTCACAGTAAATACACTTCAACATGTTTACACAAAATCTTTTAGAAATATAAATATTTAACCATTCCAACTCGCCAAATATTGTTGTTCACAAAAAATAGACACGCCCTTTATTTCATAGCTTTCTCTGTTATGAAATTAGATTTATATAGAAATATAAAAGAAAATTGAGTGTCTGAGCCTCCATAGTTCAGTGGTTAGAGCACTGGTCTTGTAAACCAGTGGTCGTGAGTTCAATTCTCACTGGAGGCTTTGATTATGTAATTTTTCTTAATTTGTGATAGCCATTCCAACTTTACCAAATATTGTTGTTCACAAACTAGGCACACACTTTTTCATAGGATTATTTGTCATGAAATTATATTTATATAGAAATAAAAAAAAGAGAGCTAATTGTTTAAGCCTCCCTAGCTCAGTGGTTAGAGCACTGGTCTTGTACACCAGTGGTCGTGAGTTCAATTCTCACTGAGGGCTATGTTTATGTTCTTTTCTTAATTCATATCTTAAAATGATTTATTAGTATGTTGTAATTGCAGACCATTGCAGTTACTTAAAATTCTTGTGACGTAAAAGAAAGTATTGTTCGTTCCATTTTTATTATTGTAAATCGGTATCGTAAGGAAATTCCATATCGACCCGTGTTGCTTAATACTGTCTGTAGTGGTAGCAATGTTGAATAACCGAGTGTTTTACAAAAGCTCAAATGCATAATAAAGATATATAAATATACATTTATATACTGCCATAACAGAGGTTAGAGTATTGCTTTGTAAATTCAGTTCCCTCGTATATATAAATTTAGATTCAAGGTGAATATGGTACTTAAGTTTAGGCACCAGAATTAAGTATGGTATTATCCATACAATTTCAAAATAAGGTGATTAAAATCAAAATAAGCAACAAGGATATCCAAAGTTAATGCAGCTAGCCTATATGGTATGGCTAAGTCAAAATGGTTTTTTGTATTCTACTTTTCTACTTGGAGAGTTTAAATGTAGTTATAAAAATATGTCCTTGTGTTAAAATGTAATTTCAGTAAATTTCTATATCTTTGTGCAGTTGAGGATTGCTCTACATTTTACATTTGATGTAATGTTCACATTGCTTAATTAAATGGAGTCGCATGAAACGATCGTACTGCATTAACTTTGGATATCCTTGTTGCTTATTTTGATATATATGCATAATCATCATATTTTCACAATCGATACACGGAACACGTGGTGAGCTTCTGGACTTCATACAAAGTAGGATTAAACAATAGTTTGAAAGAAAATTTTCAGGCCAGGTCACCATAGCTCAGAGGTTAGAGCACTGGTCTTGTAAACCAGGGGTCGTGAGTTCGATTCTCACTGGTGGCTTAAAGATATTATTGTTTTTTTTTTGCCATTCAACTTTCTAATTAATAGCCAACATAAAGGTGTTGGGTAATGCAGAGCAATCTGCTAGATGTTTTGAGTTCAATCCCAGGCAAGGCACAAAGGAAATTCACAAAAGATAAAATAAAGATAAAAAAAAAAGAGCGAAAAGAACTGGAAGTGGAATGGGAACGGTGTACCCTCGTGGATGAAATAAAGTGTTAGGTTCCAAATTCTGATACAAGAACTGAGATCAACACAAGACACCTGAAGAAGTCTGGAAAACACACCAGCCGAAACGCAGTGCTAGCAACAATCAAGTTTGGAACTCCAGTCTGAATAATGCAAACAGTGTACATTTAAAAGTTGACTTCGCTGTGGATGTAAAATGATTTTATAAGTTTGGATTTTTGCCTTATGGACGTATGAAAACCTTAATCATTGTAAATCGCCAACAGACCAGGTGTAGTTACATGCGTAAAGTTATATGTTTACATATAGATACACATACACGCACACACAAACACACACACACACACACACACACACACACACCATATATATACAAGATTGATATCTAATTGATCAATATTACTAGATCAATCAATGATCCTCGCAACTGCTTAAATCTGTGATTATGCACAATCATTATATCCTCATAATCGATACACATAACACGTGGTTAACTTCTGGACTTCATACAAAATAGAATTAAATTATAGTTTGAAGCGTTTTAGGCTAACCAAGCCACCATAGCTCAGAGGTTAGAGCACTGGTCTTGTAAACCAGAGGGCGTGAGTTCAATTCTCTCTGGTGGCTTAATTATTTTCTTTTGTTTTTTTTTTTGCAATTCAACTAGCTAATTGACAGCGTAGTGGATAAAGGAGTTGGTTAATGCTGGGTAATCTCCTAGAGGTTCTGAGTTCAGTCCCAGGCTAGGTACCAAGGTAGTTCACAAGAAAAGTTAACGGAAGGAGAAAAAAAGAAATATTATGGGACACAGAAAATGGAATGCGTACAGTGTATTATCGTGGATGAAATAAAGTGTTAGATTCGAAATTCTGATACAACAATCAAGATCAGCACAAGACACGTGAAGAAGGCTGGAACATACACCAGTCGAAACGCAGTGCTAGCAGCAATCAAGTCGAGGACTCCAGTCTGACTAAGGCAAACAGTGTACATTTAAAAGTTGACTTTGCTGTGGATGTAAAATGATTTTATAAGTTTGGATTTTTGCCTTATGGACGTATGAAAATCTTAATCATTGTAAATCAAATATCACTCATTCTATGTGTAATATATGTTTACTCATCAACAAAGACTTTATAACAGAGCAAGTGTTGTTATTGTAGCCCTGTAGCCTGAGGTTGAGCTACACACATTCTCTCTCTCTCGATTAAGATTTCATTGAACGAGTCTGCTCACACATATATGTATATGCATGTGTGTATGTGTGCTATGTGTGCATATATATCTATACGTACAGATATATGTGGAGATATATACATACATGCTTACTCCCCCCCCCCCACAATCTTTCTCTCTCTATTTTTTTTCGTTCTCCATTTATTTTCTCTCGCAATCATTTCTGTCGAAGAGCGTTGGCTCGAAACATCAAACACTTTTCCATTCTTCCCGAGCGTCAATCTAATACA
>NC_142953.1:28323216-28325716 GCF_046866305.1 Octopus bimaculoides
ACGTGCCAACCACTGCCCTCTTATCTCTAGACAATAACCCAGCCCGTTTCTTTAACGGGATGTCAACTTGATGTTTGAGATTGTCTCCTCTTCTCATATGGAACTGGTCTTAATTGCCATTTAGGATTTACTTGGTCAAAAGTCGCACTTGGCGTGGACTTTTATGCTAGCTCTTCCAGAGGGCTAATAGGGCCTATAGCCCCAAAACTATAGAGAGCTAAAAAGCATGACTATAATACGTCCTTAACGGCTACATGCCTCGGTGGTGTTTGATCAGTGGTTAAGGACGGGTGAGAATTAATTCTGCAATGCAATCATTCTATTGTTCCAATCCTAAGTTGAATTCCAACTGTTGGCGAATTTGTCCCAAAGTTCTTATCTCGACGTGAAATTAACAAAGCGAATGTCACTTATCTCTCTCTTGATCTCTGACGTCATCTGACAAATGCCAACCAAGATGGCGTGAATCAGCCAAGCTTTACCTGCTAGAAACAGCAATTCTGATGCTTTTAAATCAGATCCCAATGCTGGATGTTCAAGAACCAAATGAAGGACAGATTTTCAATCCCGGGATCATCCTGATTCCAAAAAGGGATCATCTGTCTATATACAGCAAATTTAGATTGAGCTCAGGGGTTCCGGACAGACAGAATTTCGCTTTTATTATGATAGACGATTCATCCTTTTGAGACAGAGATAATTTTAAGAAATCATGTATTTACGTTGTATAATATTTGATATCCTTGTTCTTGCTCATGTTATTAGAATAGACTTCATTGCTAGTTATTCTTCTAAATCCAACCCATTTTAGAACAGAAGAAATTGTTAGTTTATCTTCTTGAAATAATCCGGCTAAGAAAGGATCTGGATACTAATTATAATTCTTTACTAAATCCGGTTTTGAAACAGATGAGTCCGGTTTAGGAATTATGTGAAATTGTTATTTAGTCTTTATATAAAAAAATTAATCCGGTTTAAAAACAGAATTTGCTGGTTTGTTTTTAAGAACTAACCTAGTTTCCAAAGGAAAACATCGTTTGTTTATCTAGTAGGTATAAATTGAAAAAGAAAACAGAAATTTACAGCTAATCTAGAATCTATACGTTTGAAAACGAAAAGAAAATTACTCGTCAGTTGTGAAGTCTTGGCGGAATTTTTAGTTATTGGAATTTTCAAAAATTGTTTGTGAATTTGCGTTCTTCAGACGAGAATTCATACGGCTATGAAAAAACAAAAACCGAAGAAAAATTGTTTCTGTGTGTGATTTAAGGGTGATTTAGCTTTTATTTTGAACACGTCTCACGACCACCTGATATCTTCCTCGTTTCTTTGTCATTCTGACATGTATTGATGTCTTGCAATATTTTTCTCTCCATAAACACATTTGATGGAATAATGATGTATCCAAGGGTGGTCCATTTCTAGGATTTAAGCAAAAAATTTGGACTGTCTAAATTTTAAATATTGCTTTCACAATATTTCGTCTGTCTTTATGTTCTGAGCTCAAATTCCGCCGAGGTCGACTTTGCCTTTCATATTTCGGGGGTCGATAAATTAAGTACCAGTTGCGTACTGGGGTCGATCTAATCGACTGGCCCCCATCCCCGAAAATTTCGGGCCTTGTGCCTAGAGTAAAAAGAAAAAAGATATTTCGGCTGTTGTATCTCCAGCCTTCTTCAGATGTTTTGTGATACACCTCAGAGCCTTGCTTCGGATTAAAGTCAGAACCACTAGGCGACTGCTCTGCGTTAATCAATGTTTTTATCCCCTACGCTATGCCCGTAGGCAGTGACAGAGTGAATTTTTAAGGCTTATAAACCTCCATTGATGCCTTATGTTGGCTCCGTACCGATTGGACCATTCAGTTCTACATTTCTGAGATGAGAAATTTATATTATGTATACTGTTTCATATTCTTTTCTACTCTAGGCACAAGGCTCGAAGTTTTTGGAGAGGGTGGGGGGGGGGGGCAGTCGATTAGATCGACACCAGTATGCAACTGGTAATTAACTTATCGACCCCGAAAGGATAAAAAGCAAAGTCGACCTCGGCGGAATTTGAACTCAGAACGTAAAGACATTCTTGACTTCACCCGCTTCTCTTCCTCATTCCATTCCCCTTTCTTTCTACCCTCCCTCACCCAGTTTTTTTCTCCTACCACTTCCTGTTCACGTCGGAAGCTCGGGTACGCTTACGTTCCTTGTCTGTTGCAGCCAGTTTTATTTACGTATAACTTAGAGCAAACACGACGGGCTTCTTTCAGTTTCCATCTACTAAATCCACTCACAAGGTTTTGGTCGGCCAGAGGCTATAGTAGAAGACACTTTCCCAAGGTGCCACGCAGTGGAACTGAATCCGAAACCATGTGGTTGGGAAGCAAGCTTCTTAGCACACAACCACGCTTGTGCGCGCGTGTGTATATATGCATATATATATACATACATACACGTGCACACACACAACTATATTCTATATTCGTTTGTTTTTTTTGTAAACTTAG
>NC_142953.1:28343216-28348216 GCF_046866305.1 Octopus bimaculoides
ATATATATATGTGTATATGTATATATATATATATATATATATATATATATATATATGTATATGTATATGTATGTATATATATATATATATACGTGTATATGTATGCATATATATGTACATATATATATATATAATTTTCAAATATATATACATATATATCCATATTTATTTTTACATAAATGGACCTATACATATATACGTATGTATAAATGCGTATATTTAATATATACGTACATTATCTCTTTTACTGTATATATTTGTGTGTGTGTGAGTGTGTATATATATATATATATATATATATATATATATATATATATATATATATATATATATGTACATATATATGTATGCATAAAAAAAGATGGGAAGATTTGGAAAAAGCTGATGAATAAACATTAAAACAATGCATAGCCACAGTGATTAAGAGCTTAATGAATAAAAGGACGTTAAACTCCATCATGTTTTAACATTGCAGTAAATCGTGAAGGAGAAAAAAATATACACTTGCATGTATGTATATAATTGGTTAAAACAATTCTTAAGAGCAACATATTAAAAATAAAATGCAGAAACATCATAAATTTCATATATATTTCATAATTTAATTATGCTCAACAGCTGTTTCGTTCGTAATAAACATTATCAATTCTGTTATTACGTAATTATGATAGATAGGTAATTAATTTAGATTAATTTAAAGTGAAGATAATCCAAAATCGTTTGGCGTTTTATGAGTTATGTTAATGAGAAACAGTTAATGGTTTAAATAAGAACAAGACGGAGAGAAAACGATAGACGACTACAGTAATTCGAGGAGCTCTGATCGCATAGAGTGATACAATGAATGTGTTTCAGGCTCACGTTAAAAGCACGAGTGTGTGTAGAATGCTCAACCACTGAAGCAAATTCGCAGAGTCGTTAGTACGTCGGGCAAAATGCTTTACGGTGTTTGTTTTGATTCTCTGAGTTGTGAGTTCAAATCTCACCAAGGTCACGTTTGCTTTTTATCCTTTTAAGATCGATAAAAAATGTACCATCCCAAGGCAACCGGTTTATTCTTTTATTCTTTTACCTGTTTCACCCCTTTGTCTGCGGCCATACTGGAGCACGGCCTTGAAGGGTGTTAGCCGAATACATCGACCCTAAGACTTATTTCTTAAGCCTTGTACTTATTCTATCGGGCTCTGTGACGAATCGTTAAGTTACGGGGACGTAAACACACCAACAGCCGTTGTCAAGCGGAGATGGGTGGAGTGACAAACACAGACACAAAACACACACGCACGCACATATTCACATACACACACACACACACACACACACACGCAAACACACACAAGCGCATTCACACACACATGGGCACGCACACACACACGCTAACATACACACACACACGCTAACATGCACACACACACACGCACACACATGCGCACACACAAACGCGTAGACACACACATGTGCACGCACACACACGCACGCGCACACATGCACGCGCACACACACGCTCGCACACACACACACACACACACGCTAACACACACGCGCACACACACTCATGCGCACACACAAACGCATACACACACCAAGTTCAAATGGGTAAAGTGAAAACGATGGATAAGTGGGTTCCACATGAACTCAATGAAAATCAGAAACAGCAACTTTTGGAAGCCTGCATTATGCTACTTTCTCGTCACAAAAATGAATCATTTTGAATCGAATTGTAACATGTGATGAGAAATGGATCCAATACAACAACCGTAAATGGTTGGACAAAGACGAGCCACCAAAACAGTCCAAAAAGCAAAATTTATCAAAAGAAGCTGATGGTGTGTGTTTGGTGGTCTGTCGCAGGTGTGATCCATTATGAATTCATTAAATCTGGCTAATCAATCACGGCCGAATTATACTGCAGCCAGCTGGACCAAATGGTGCAGAAACTTACAGGAACCAGCCTGGATTAGTCAACAGATCCACTCCTATTTTATTACAAGACAACACCAGGCTACACATCGCAAAAATGACATTGGCGAAACTAAAGGAGTTGGAGCTGGAAGTTCTCCATCATCCACCTTACCCACCTGATCTTGTCCCCACTGATTACCACTTTACCACTTCCAGAATCTGGATAACTTTATGATAGGAAAAAAATTAATACAGTTCCGCATTAAAATATTCTGACGAAAGAATTTCAAAATTATTTATATACTAATAAGATAAGGATACAATCATAAAAATGATAAATCATTCTTATGATTGTATCCTTATATATATATATATATATATATATATGTGTGTGTGTGTATACACACACACACACACACTTATATAATACATATAAAACACATACATACGACATACAAGCATACAAATATATATATGAGTGTATACCTATATATAAATATTATATACATACACACACACACACACACACACACACACATACACACACACACACACATATATATATATATATATATACATACATACATATATATATATACATACATACATATATATATATGTATGTATATATATATATGTATGTATATATATATATATATATATATATATATATATATATATATATATATATATATATATATACACACATGTATCCATGAATATCCTTGTCAAATAATTTCAAAATAAATGTGCAACGCAAACATAACAGTTTATGAAAGTTCCTGAAAAGGAAATTAGAAACATCAGGCGAACATCTGCTCCTGCCTGACAAAATCCTCCGGTCAAATACGAATAAATCTACAATTTCATTAACTTAAAGAGAATCGTCATACAAGTCGTTTAGTTTTTAGTCTCTCCGTTGAAGTTTTGACGTTTTTACAAACAGAATATTTGCTCTCTGCTAATATATTCATGCGCTATGTACAGCTCTCCGAGAATCAACACACACACACACACACACACACACACACACACACACACACACACACGATATACGAATGTGTGTATTCTTTTATTCTTCAATTCTTTTATTCTTCCATTCATTTAGTCTTTTATTCTTTTACTTGTTTCAGTCATTTGGCTGTCGCCATGCTGGAGCACCGCCTTTTAGTCGAGCAAATCGACCCCAGGACTTATTCTTTGTAAGCCTAGTATTTATTCGGTTATCTCCTGCTCTGTTAGCTGAATGCATTAACAAATACATACACACACACACACACACACACACACACACATATATATATATATATATATATTGAGCGAAAACACCTAAAGTTCCACGAGGCTCCGATAGGGGTGGTGGCGAACCCTGCTGTACTCTTTCACCACAACTTTCTCTCACTCTATCTTCCTGTTTCTGTTGTACCAGCCTTGTCACACTCTGTGTCACACTGAATCTCCCCCGAGAACTACGTTAAGGGTACACGTGTCTGTGGAGTGCTCAGCCACTTGCACGTTAATTTCAAGAGCAGGCTGTTCCGTTGATCGGATCAGATGGAACCCTCGTCGTCGCAACCGACAGAGTACCAACCAAGCATATATATATATATATATATATATTCAAATACACACATAGATATAATTGTATCTATATCTATATATAATATCATTAAGATTAATCATAATATGTACGAAAGCTTATGTCAATACAACATTATGAAGGCAATCCATAATGGTGAAGTCTTAATTGAATATCTGAAAAAGATTTTAGCTTTAAAAAAACGCTAACAAAAAGAAACGCCAAACCAAATTTAACTTTAAACATTCATTCATTTATTCAACTAAGAAATCTGGTTGAATCTGCATAAAAAAAAAAAATAAAAAAAAAAAACCTAACATAGAAAGCGAGTATATTTGTCTACTAAAATTGATGACGTCACTGAATATCTAAAGGACAAAAACTGCAGACAAAAATCCTACGCTGTGTTTAAAGAATAAAAGCTACAGATATAATAATTCTATGTAATGCTTAATAGAAACTTATATACTTTACGTCACAAAAATTAATTACCTATTTATTTATTTATTTATTTATTTAATGTAGGAATTAAGCTTATTCTATAATATCTGAAGATTTATTAAATTCAACAACATCCACAACCACCGAGGATTTCATTGGATTATTAAAAAGTAAATATTACAGAAAGAAGAATGAAATACCTACTTATTCATTACAATAAACTCATTAAGGAATTAACCTTATTACTTAATAATTGAAAAGTTAATTGATAATAACATATAGTTATTGATGACTACGCTAGATAATTTTAACAGCTAAAATTTTTTCAGATGTTCAGTGAAAATTTCAACAATATGGATTGCCTTGATAATGTTGTGTTGACATAAATTTTCGTACATATTATTATTATTAATTGTAATAATTAATGTATATATGTATATATCTATAAATCTATATGCGTATATGAATATATATATATATATATAGATTCCACTGAAATTAGATAAATAACCTTCGAGCAGATAGTCAGCAGCGCCGCCTGGCTAAGGCTTGGCTACTCTGCATTGACAAGGGGCAACACCCTGAAACTAGTCTAGTCTGCAGATGCCAAACCAGCAGGGGGACACTGCTGACCTCCCCTGTTCGAAGGTTATAAAGGACACAGGTTTCGTGTGTCACATAGCTAGCTAGAGGCGATGGCTTCTTGGAGCTAATTCACGGCAGCTTTCGTCCTAATTTTGGGACTGCCATGTTGGCTTGGCGATAACTATTAATTTCCAGTACCGCTGCCGTAGTCTCCTTTAGAGAGACTTAGAAATATTAATAACTCTATTTCTGAAAACCAGTGGATAGATTCCACTGAAATTCGATAAATAACCTTCGAGCAGATAGTCAGCAGCGCCGCCTGGCTAAGGCTTGGCTACTCTGCATTGACAAGGGGCAACACCCTGAAACTAGTCTAGTCTGCAGATGCCAAACCAGCAGGGGGACACTGCTGACCTCCCCTGTTCGAAGGTTATAAAGGACACAGGTTTCGTGTGTCACATAGCTAGCTAGAGGCGATGGCTTCTTGGAGCTA
>NC_142953.1:28360716-28365716 GCF_046866305.1 Octopus bimaculoides
TACATGCATACATAATACATATGGATATATATATATATATATATATATATATATATATATATATATAAATAAAGAAATACATTTCATTTTTATTTAATAATTGAACGTCACGCAGCCTTTGTCAACAGTAAGTTTTTACACTTATATATACTTATATATTGCATTTGAGAATGATTTTCTGAAATTACAAATTCTTAATTGTATAAAAAATTTCTTAAAAAAGTAGACTCGAACGTTTGAGAATAAAATTTTCGTATTGTGTCACAGTTTATTTTGTTGCACTCGTTACAGCTTTTCAGACACACGTGCTACGTAGTAATCCATATAGTGAAAGTTGGTTTTAGTAGCGGTTTCCGTATATTTGGTACACGCACAAACGCGTTTAATAGCGCGCGCGTGCACACACATTTAATAGCCGATATAAATGCTGATTGGTTGGCTAGTTGGTTGAATCTCCACTCACGTTTTATATCGCATAGAGGGCTTCACAAAGAGAGTAAAAGATAGATACAGAGGTAGTTAACATAAGAGATGCAAGATGAGTGTACACAAAAAGCTTGGTGGCAGGCAATGATAAGTTTCTGAAAAGCACATCGTTGAAAATGAAATTTTGGTAGATTGCAGAGAGGAGTCTTCGATGGAGTAGATTGCGATTATGTTGATAAAATTTAAATAAACTATTGCATATTTATCGCAAATATACAGATGAGAAGTTTGCTTTGTTTAAATAAATCTTTTCAAAATTGATATTCATTTCATCAATTTGTACAAACACCAAGATAAATGATAAAAATTGAATTGTAATTTTTATTTGTATGGCTGAATTTCCATGGTAGTAAAAACTAATTATGACGGGTATATATACTCAAATATATACATATAATATATATATAATATCTCATTGTGGGTTAAATAAAAATAAGATAAAAAAGAATTTGTTGACCGCTCCTGAGAGAACACGATCCTACTTTCCTACACTAACTTACAGCATAGATCAGCAGCTCATAAAGCAGCTATAAATTAAGCTAGCATTGTGTTTTAAGTGGCTGGTCATTAATAAATATATAGGTATGAATGAATGGTTAAGAAGCAAGCTTTGTAAACACATGGTTTAGGGTTCAATGCCTTTGCGCGGCATTTTAGGCAAGTGTTTTCTAGTATTTTTTGAAAGCCCGTCGTACACACACACATACGCACACAGATACATACATACATATATGTACATGACTGGTACTTATTTTATCGACCTCGAAAGAATGAAAGGCAAAGTCGACCTCGGCGGAATTTGAACTCAGAACGTAACGGCAGACGAAATGCAGCAGAGCATTTTGTCTGACATACTAACGATTCTGTCAAATAATAGTAGTAGTAGAAGCAGTAGTAGTTGTAGTAGTAGCAGCAGCAACAACAACAACAATTATAATAGTAGTAGTAGTAGCAGCTCGACGCGCTAACGATTTTGCCATATGATGATGATGGGGATGATAATGATGATGATGATAATAGTCACCGTAGTCGAAGTATCAGCAGCAGTAATTGTTGTGATAGTAGTAGTAGTAGTAGTAGTAGCAGCAGCAGCAGCAGCAGCAGCAGTAGGAGTAGTAGTAGTAGTAGTACAAAAGTACAGCCAAATACTAACCATATAACAAGAGATATTGGTATTTTTTCGTATATTTGTTTTGTTAATATCTCGTTCATTGTTTTTTTCTCCTGAATATGAAAGAGAACGGAAATGGATGCCAAGTGGAATAAAAAAAGAACGACGTCACTTTTCGCTCCTTCGATCCTTTCTTTTTCATTTTCTCCTTTCGCTCTTTCTTTTTCAATATCTTTCCTTCCTTCCTTCATTTATTCATTCTTTTTTATCTTTTTCGTTCATTCATTTTCCTGGTTCATTTCATTTATTCATTCAGTCGTACATTCTTTCTTTCTTTCTTTCTTTCTTTTCTTTCTTGTTTTCTCTCTCCATTCTCTTTTTCTCTATATCTTTCTCTCGTTTTTCATTCTTTTGCTCTCCTTCTTTGTTTATTCTAGTCATTCATGCTTACCTTTTCTATCATTCTCTCTTCCTTTTCTTCTCCCATTCTTCCCTCTCCACCTTCTTCCTCCTTTCTTTCTTTCTTTCTTTCTTTCTTTCTTTCTTTCTTTCTTTCTTTCTTTCTTTCTTTCTTATCTCTCTTTGTTTTTCTTTCTTTCTTTCATCACTTCCTCCTTCTATTCATTCATTCATTCATTCTCCCGCCATTCTTCCTTTCTTTCTTTCCTCCTTCCCTTCCTTCCTTCCCCTCTTCTTTCTTCCTTCCTTCCTCTCTTCTTCCTTCCTTCCTTTCTTTCTTTCTTTCTTTCTTTCTTTCTTTCTTTCTTTCTTTCTTTCTGTCCTCCTTCCCTTTCTTCCTCTCTTCTTTCTTTCTTTCTTTCTTTCTTTCTTTCTTTTCTTCTCTCCCTCCCTCCATCTCTAACCCCCTTCCTTCCTTCCTTCCTTCCTTCCTTCCTTCCTTCCTTCCTTCCTTCCCCTCTTCTTTCTTTCTTCCTTCCTCTCTTCTTTCTTTCTTTCTTTCTTTCTTTCTTTTCTTCTCTCCCTCCCTCCATCTCTAACCCCCTTCCTTCCTTCCTGCCTCGCCCACTTTCCTTCTACCGTTCCAAATTTTCCTTTAGTTCACCTTAGCTGACAACTTCAATTCTTGTCAGATTTGGAAATGAATTTATTCTTGAATCGCTTCCAACAATCCTTGAAATGGCGAGTTCTTTCTGTTGCCACAACTGAAAGAATCTGTCAACGTACTCGACCAATATTTCCATCCATCAACAGCACTCAGATGGAACAATAAACAACAGAGTGACCCACCATATTTGTATTACCGTAGTTCATTGCATTATTTCACGTTCAGGGGTTCGAATCGTAGCCTCGTCCATTGTAATATCAGTTTTTAAATCTCTAATTAAGCGCGGTCATAGCTGAGTGGTTAAGAAGACCTCATTACAACTACGTGGTTTCAGGTTCAGTCCCAATGCATGGCACATTTGGCAAATGTCTTCTATAATGCCTTGTGAATTTCGAATTCTGTGGAAAAAACTGTGGAAAGGAACCCCGTCTATCTGTCTGTCTATCTGCCTGCCTGTCTGTTTGTCTATCTATCTATCTATCTATCTATCTATCTATTTTTTTTCTCGATCCCTTTTGATCGAACTCCCCCCTTTTTTCCCTTCCTACGATCCCTTTTGATCGACACACCCCTACCTTTTTTTCCTTCCCCCTCCCAAAATGAAAAGCTCTACATTGTATTTGTCCCATCTTTGTTGAGCCCTGTGTGGCTAATAAAAGAAATGTATGTATCTATCTATCTATTTGTCTATCTATCTATTTATCTATCTGTCCCCTCTGTGTTCAGCCCTGTGTGGCTAATAAAGAACCATATCTATCTATCTATCTATCTATCTATCTATCTATCTATCTATCTATCTATCATCTCTGTGTCTGTGTACCCTCGTGTTCCCCTCCCTATCATCACTTGACCACTGGCGTTCGTTTGTCTACGTCTCCATAACTTAGCGGTTCAGTTTAAGACTTCGATAGAATAAGTACCAAGATTAAAAATTAAAAAAAAATTAATAAGAACTGCTGTTGACTTGCTCGACTAAAACAATTTAATGGCCCTAGCATGGCCGCAGTCAAATGATTGAAATAACAGATAAAAATATTTCCCTGTGGGAATGAGATCGATAAAATGAACTAGGGGTCAAGTTCTGGGAGCGCAATAATCGATTATACCTCAAAGGGACTTGTATGTAGTTTATAGAGAAAACGGTAATCAAGTCTACACGAAGAACTATAAAACAAGGTGAATAAGTGCTGGAGAAAAAAAAGCATGATCATTCAAAGAATGATTTCAGAATAAAATCCTAAACACGTAAGAGACTCTCTCTCTTTCTATCACTCAATCTCTTTCCCTCTTCGTCTCTCCTCCTCTGTTAAAAGTAAAGAAAATAAAAATATCGATCGTACTGAAGTATACTGTTAATTTTAATTTTAAATAACTGAGGCTTTCATTGGTTTTCCTCTATTTCTTCACTACTTTTCTGCACTGTTAAGAGAGTAAGAAAGAAAAAAAGAATACACAGATCGTATATAGTTTCTACATCTTTGAAATGAACATAGACCAACTAGTTTCATGATGCCGAGTTACGTTGTACTGATAAGCTCCAAAAAGAGCGAAACAACGTTATCTGCAGCTACTACGACACCCCAAATGAGAAAAAAAAAGGAAAAAAGAAACGAATTTTAAGGAAATACTATTTCATGTATTGTGTCAATCACAAGAAAATGACTTCACAAAATAATAAAGCAAAAAGAAAAAATTATAAGCCCTGAGCGGTTCTCTCCCTTAAGGGAAAATATTCCCCCACTCGCTTAGCAAACTCTCTTTCTCTCTGTCCTTTACTCCGAAAGCAACCGTAGGTGACAGCACCAACATTCGCCAGTCAAAATTCCCACGTGTGATTATACCTTATTTCTCCTGAAAATTTGTAACCTTGAGCCTTGTACTGCTGATGTTCTCTAGCTCTCAGTCCTGACAAAACAAGCCAATGGTGGCTGCCATCTTCTTCGCGTCCGTTGTGTTTATTTTTTTCCTATTTACAAGGAAGCCGGAATTATGAAATCGAACGGATTCTATTACTAACATAGTGGCAATGTGATCTGAAGAAGAATTGGTTGGTATTTCTCACGCAAATTTGCGACCATCCTCCTTTGTATTGTTGTTGTTTAAACCCTGATCAGTCCTGATCAAACAAGCCTATGGCGGCTACCGAAACGTCCGTGACTGTTCGGTTTATTTTTTCTTATGTACAAGGAAACTGGGACTAGAAAATCCAACAGATTCTCTTACTAACATAGTGGCAATGTGATTTAAAGAAGAATTGGTCGCTATTTCCAGGCGGTTGAGAGACCATGTGAAGTCTACCACATCGATCCGTTGGGCAGATGTTCAAAATTGATTGCA
>NC_142953.1:28388216-28390716 GCF_046866305.1 Octopus bimaculoides
CATCTCTTGTCTGTAAACCTATTTGTCTGTGTTTATTTTTTCATCTATTCATCCATACGCGTATCCATCCATCCGTCCATCCATCCATCCGTCCATCCATCCATCCGTCCATCCATCCATCCGTCCATCCATCCATCCATCCACCCATCCATTCCTTCATTTGTTCTTCAAAGTATTTGTATGAGTTAACCTTTTTCTTTCTGTCCTTGCCTGTCTCTCTCTGTCAATTTCACACACACTCACTGTCTCCCCCCCCCTCTCTCTCTCTCCCCCTCTCTCTCTCTCTCTCTCTCTCTCTCTCTCTCTCTCTCTCACACACACATACATTCATACGAAGAGCAGCCTCTCTTGAACACAAGACCACTACATCACATCACACTTTGGAATCCAGGAACAGGAGATGTCATGTTTCTGTGGAAGACATCACGCATGTGATTCGAAGCTGTCCTAAGATGGCGTCATGGTACTCCCTCCCTATGCGGCACGAAGTTGTTGCTAAAACAATTTACAATGCCATCCACAAAAAAGACTGTCCTGAAATATACTTAGAAAATCCCTCTGTCAAGGAATACATTTATAAACACCAACTCAAGGAATACTGGTGAAATATTCCCATCAAAACCTCTGTCAAATGTAAGCATAACAGGCCGGATATAGTTGTTTGGGACAGAGGGGCAAAGGTATGTACCATCATAAAGGTCAGCTGTCCTGCATATATAAATATCTCTTTGAAAATCAAAGAAAGAGTGGATATCTATGGACAACTGCTTCGAAACTTCCAGCTTCTATACCCAGACAATGAATTCATATCCATACCAATAATAATTGGAGCACTAAGTTTTGTTAGTAAATGCTTAAAGGATAATCTAGATAAACTGGGATTTTCAGAAAGAGAAACTGACCGGTTGATTTGTATATTACAAGTGCAATCTGTGAGTGGAAGAGTTAGTTACGACGACGAGGCTTCCAGCTGATCCGATAAATGAAACAACCTACTTGTGAAATGAAAGTACATGTGGCTGAGTACTCCACAGACACATCTACCCTTAAAGCAGTTCTTCGGAAGATTCAGCATGACAAGGCTGGTCCTTTTGAAATACAAGTACAACTCGTTTTTGCAGCTGAGTGGACTGGAGCAATGGGAAATAAAGTTTCTTGCCCAAGGACACAATGCACCACTGGGAATGGAACTCTCGACCTAACGATCGTCAGCCGAATTCCCTGACCACTAAGCCACGCGCCTTCATATACATACATACACGCATGCATACATACATACATACATACATACATACATACGCACCTATATCATCGTAGACGTAGGCTTCGTCTTGTATCTACGAATATAGTTCCTTCTTGCTGAAGAACACAACGCGCCATCGAGAATAGAACTCATGATATAACGATTGTGAGTCGAACATCCTAACCACTAAGCCATGCTCCTTCACATACATACATACATACATACATATAAATATATCTATCTATATATATATAGATATATACATGCACGCACACACACACACACACACACACAGTTATATGGCCTGTCCATACTATGATGCTCTCTCTTCATTTGAAGCTCATTAGCTCCATCGTATTCCACGACTGCCTTCTCCCACCTCCATGAGCTGGCGCCAGACGCCATTTTCATTTTTAGCTTCTAGTTAATGACTTCACGAAGAAAAGAAGACGAAAAAGAAGAAAAATATGAAGAAGAAGTGGAAGAAGAAGCAGAAGAAGAAGAACAACAACAGCAACAACAACATTACAACATTATGAGCAACAACATTAAGAAAGACAGCAATAATAAGAGCAGTGATAAGGAGAAAAAAAATATAATAAAACCACAATATCAATAACAAGGAGCATTAAAAAACTGCAACAGCGTTAATAACAACTGCAACAACAACATAAACAACAACATAAAACAATAACAACAAAATTATCGGCAACGGCAACTCAACCGACTTCAGAAATCATCATCATCATCATCATCATCGTCGTCGTCGTCGTCAGTATCCTCCTACTCCTTATCCACTTCCTCCGCTTCTTCCTCCTCCTCTTTCACCTCCTCCTCTTTCACCTCCTCCTCTTCCTTATCATCATCATCAGCGTCATCGTCGTCCTCTTCATCGTTGCCCTCGCCCTCGCCCTCGTCATAATAATAATAATAATAATAATAATAATAATAATAATAATAATCCTCTTCATCATCATCTGCATCCTCTTCGTTGTCGTGGTCGTCATCATCATCATCGTCATCATCATCAGTCATCATTGTCAGCAGTGTCACTACCACCACCACCACCACCACCACCACCACCATGGCAAGCATAAACACAACGGCATTGGCAACATGAACAAAAACCCTAACCCTAACCTTACCTACGGGGTCAGAACATATTTCGCAGCCAAGAACCCCAAAAGGAGGCCCCTCTATGCGGTTGCGTCCCTTGGATGGTGATTGTATAGAAAAGGGTATACACCGGTTTTGAAG
>NC_142953.1:28423216-28433216 GCF_046866305.1 Octopus bimaculoides
GTGTCACATGGAAACATTAAAAAACAAAAGGAAAATAACGAAAAACCAAAGGAAAAAGAAATACCAACAAAAAAATCCCCCAAAGTGGGGTGTTAGTGGTAGTGGTGATGGGTAGCTTTGACAGCAAACTAAGGCCAATCAAGGACCCCTTCCCCCCCCCCCCAACAGATCCTAGATTAACAAGAGCGTACAAGGTCAAGTGTTCCCTCTTTCCCTTTCATCTGTCACTTCTCTGGGAATACTTTGCGTAACATTAGCCCCAACGGTGACGTGTGATGAGACATTTAAGAGGGCCGATCTACAATAACGGTTTTAGCTTTTACACACATTTGGGAACTGAAGAATAATAAAACAAAGTCAAATATAAAACAAGGGCTTAAAAAAATATCCTGAACACTTCCACGTAGCTTTAGTTTTTGGAAGAATTTTAAGAATATAATGAATAATTTTTAATGAAAGAAAATTTTACAAATACTGTGAATGGAGCGAGAGTTTAAAAACATGTCTATCTATCTATCTATCTATCTATCTATCTATCTATCTATCTATCTATCTATCTACCTACCTATCTACGTACGTACGTACGTACCTACCTGTCTGTCTGTCTGTCTGTCTGTCTGTCTATCTGTCTGTCTATCTATCTATCTACCTACCTACCTACCAACCTACCTATCTATCTAAATGTCTGTTTCTTTAACTATGCATTTATAAATGTACTTATACGCATATATGCATATATTACATACACGCACACGTACACACGTACACACACTCATACATACACACACGCACACACACACACGCACACGCACACACACATATACGATATATATATATATATATATATATATATATAAAGTACATATATATGTATATATATACCTATACATATACGTATTTAATATTTACACACAGGTACGCGCAAATTTCCACATCCGTGCACGCGCATTCAAATGCCGATGTGCATACATACATACTGCCCACACACAAACACCCACATACCATAACAAGCATACACATATCCCTCTCTTCGTCACTTCCATCTGAATATATCTGTAATCTCTTCAAACCCAACATTGAAAACATTTCGAAAGCTTTATCTAATCCCTTCTCGAATCCCGAAAGAACACCCCCCCCCCACCCCATGGAGGTTTGAGGCCAAAAATTCTTTAATATGCACTCGGTAACTTTAAAAGAAAGACCCGATGCACACGAGCAACAATCTCGCTTCTCTTTAAGAAGCTTGGCTCTTTCGTATAGGTTTCTAGTCCTTTTGCCGACTCATAAGAACCTCATGGCTGCGGGAAAAGTTTTCGGTCATTAAATTTGCACCTGGTGACATGGTAAAAATCAAGAGAACAGCAGATGCACTGGAATGTCAATCTCGCATGATCATCATCACGGTCATGATCACAATGATAATGTTCATCATCACCACCATCATCATCATCATCATCATCATCATTATCACGATCCCGATGCAGCCAATCGTTGGGGTGGGGGGAGTGCCGCTGTAGAAGCTCTCGTAGTCAGCCGTCGCCACTGGCCTCTATTCTCTGCCATGCGTAGTGGGTTCACTGTGTTGTGACCTGTCCAGTCCTCGATGCAGTCAAAGCAGGATTTTTTGGGTCTGCCTCTCTTTCGCCCGCTCTTCAATTGTGGCCCCCAAAGAATGGCTTTAGACAGGGAGCTCTGACCGTACCAGGCAAGCTTTCGTCATTTTACCTGCACAGCGACTGGCTCCTGTCTGCCAGCGTATTTCTTGACTTGCTACCAGACAAAGCTGTTCATTTTGTGCTCTCTACACTACTCTTTCCCCAGAAGCACGTATGCTCAAATGTTTGGAATCTTCGCAATTAGAGTTCTGGTCTTTCACCGAATCATCAGAACTCCTTGGTGGGAAAGACACTATCCTTATATATGCCCTAAATAAATTTCAGAGAGACAAGTGCGTTAGGACATCAATCAGACCATCTTCAGAAAGCTAACCTCTTCCATGAAGTCTTCAGATCTTTCCCCGAATCACAAGAATCCCTTGATGAGAGAGTTAACATCCTTAAAAGATGCATTTTACTCTTTTACTTGTTTCAGTCATTTGACTGCGGTCATGCTGGAGCACCGTCTTTAGTCGAGCGCAAATCGACCCCAAGGCTTATTCTTTGTAAGCCTAGTACTTATTCTATCGGCCTCTTTTGCCGAACCGCTAAGTGACGGGGACGTAAACACACCAGCATCGGTTGTCAAGCGATGTTGGGGTGGGGGGACAAACAGAGACACACAAACATATACACACATATATATACATTTACATATATACGACGGGCTTCTTTCAGTTTCCGTCTACCAAATCCACTCACAAGGCTTTGGTCGGCCCGAGGCTATAGTAAAAGACACTTGCCCAAGGTGCCACGCAGTGGGACTGAACCCAGAACCATGTGGTTGGTAAGCAAGCTAGAAGAGACAGAAAAAACAGGTCTGTTCTTTAGGAACGCAGTGGGCAGAAAGAAAGAACCCCTTTCGTCACGTGTCAGCGACGAGAGATAGATAGATAGATAGATAGATAGATAGATAGATAGATAGATAGATAGACAGACACACACACACACACACACACACACACACACACACACACACACACACATATATAATAGTGTACATTTAAACACAGGAGAAAACTACCTTCAACAGGTAGTTTTTGCACGCTAGAAGAAGTAGGCCAAAACCAAATTTAAGAGCAATCTTCAGAAGGGAAAAAGGAATGAAAAGTATAGACACACACATTGTGAGTTTGAAAAATTATAATGTATAACGAGAAGACACTTGTTAAAAGTCTCTTAATTTCACGGTGGTGCACCAGCATGACCGCAGCCACTTGGCTGAAACACATAAATAAAAAATAAATATGTTAGTTGTTATGGGGCGGTCACTGAAGGGGGATTTCGCCAAGCAAATTATTTTATTTGCTAAAAAAATACTGAAACCTTAGATCTGACCGGAATAAAATAACAAGGTAGAAAGTTTTTATCTTTCATTCCTTTTGAAGATTGCTCTTAAATGTGGTTTTGGTCGTTTTGACTACTTCTTCTAGCGTGCAAAAACTACCTGTTGAAGGCAGTTTTCTCTTGTCTTTAAATGTACACTATTTTATATTGAGAATATGTTGTCTATTGACTTTTGATGCATGCTTGGCCACTGGTGGTGATTTTTCTAAAAATTTACTGCCCTATATATATTTTACGTATATATATATATATATATATATATATATATATATATTACATAGAAGCATAGCTATCTATAGATACCTACACGCATATTCCTACCTCTCTGCCTACCTGCATAACCACGTGTTTATATATCTACCTGCATATATATACATATATATATATATATAAATATCTACACACGTATATATATATACACATATATATGCCTATATATATATATATATATATATATATATATATATATATATATATATATGTATATATATATATATATATATATATATATATATATATATATATATATATATGTATATATATATATATATATATATATATATATATATATATATACATGTATATATATATATATATGTATATATATACATGTATATATATACATAAATATATATATGTATATATAACAATTAGAAAATGGAGGATACATAAATATATATATATATAAATATATACACACGCACATATATATACCTATATATATATGTACCTATATATATACGTACCTACATATATATATATAAGTATATATATATATATGCGTTTGTGTGTCTCTCTCCCATCAATCTATCTATCTATCTATCTATCCATCTATCTATCTATCTATCTATCTATCTATCTATCTATCTATCTATCTATCTATCTCTTCTCACGGACGTGCTGTCACATCGGCTGCGAAGGTAAACGTTTATTTGACCATTTACTGTCCACATTTTGTTGGAATTTTTAAATAATTTTGTTGCGAAGCACCTAGGCTTCATTTGTGTGTATTTTCAAGGGCAGGAATTGGCCCCCAGGGGCAGTTTCGGCCCTAGCAAAATACAAAAATTTCCTTCTTGACATTTGAAAAATGTCGAGAAACATAATTTTGGAACGCTTGTCTTGTTCTTTTGACAAGCATTTCCCGAGGCTTCAGATGCCAGAAGAGAAAAAAGAACAGAATAGCGCGTGCTCATGCAGTGGCAGGAACGCAGTTGCTGTAAACGTCACAAAGACTGTGAGTACAGCTACTAACAGCCCTCTCACCACCACCACCACCACCACCACCACCAACACCAACAACAAAAACAAAACTGTAACCAAGGTTACAAAACCATGCGTGAAAACCGTCACAAATGTCTCTGACGTAAGCACCACTGCTGCTGACGCCATCATCACCACCACCAACGACAACAACAACAACAACAACAACAGCAACAACAACAACAACAACAACAACAACAGCAACAACAAGGAAGTAAAGTTATCGGCCGTCAGCAATGACACCATCACCTGTTCAACAAACTCTGCTGCCACTACCACCACCTTTGAACCAGGCAGTACATACACCAACATAAACAAAAATATCCAGAAGAACATGTCCGCCAGCACAACAAAAACAAATTTCGCAAAAATGCTCTAAAGGAAAAAAGAACAACAGTGACATTCACACAAAAACAAATAAAAGACACAAAATCCCTTCTTACGAAAGAAGGAGATGATGTCAGAATAAACATCCCAAAAGATATTATAGAAATGAAAAACAAAAAGTGCATCATTTATAAACTGGTAAACACAAAAACCAGACGTGTAGAAAATGTTAGCACAGATAAAATTGAAGTTTGTCTTAGAAAAATTTGGCCTTATCAGAATCATGTCACTTGGGGAAGGAAATTTGGAACGGTGCAAGTAAGGTTTCTGGATGAAAATTTAGCTAAACAATTTTCGACACTCTCTCTCCGCACAGATGACTTGGTAATGATACCGAGTTATCTAGGACAGAGAGTGACCAAAGTTATGATAAAAAATGTGCCATCGGAGGTGGACACCCAATGGCTGATATCGGCCGTGTGCCTGGAAATGGAGGAGGCAAATATTTTGGAGATTACGGTCGGAGAGGAAAAGAACTGGGGAGGGAAAAATCTGGAAATCCTTCTCCACATCACGGAGGAGGCTTCACAGAAAATTCCTCCAAACATTAGATTGGCAGAGGACCACAAGCTGTATGTGGTGGTAGAGGGCAGGCGACCTCGCTGTTACCTATGCAACAGCGAAGCACATCTGAAAAAGGACTGCCCTCTGGCCGCTAAACAAAAACAACAACAACAACAACAACAACAACAACAACAACAACAGAAGCAACTACCAAATACCCCCAACAGAAAAACCTTACTACCAACACCACCAGCAACGCAAAAAACAACAACAGAAATATCAGCAATAACCACAACAGAAAAGACAACAGAAACTGCAAAAACAGAAGAAAAAAAAGAAAATTCCAAGACTGCCTCTCCCTCCCCCATATCACATACACCACACACAAATAACAATCAGCCAACATCAATAAAAACAGCAACACAAACATTCACAGAAACACACACAGACGCACAAAATTTGCCGTTACCTCTTTCTGACTCCTCAGATCTCCCATCATCCGATGAAGAGAGTGGGGAGGAGTGGAAAATAGCTACGAAAGGAAAGAGGAAGCGCAGTAAGAAGAAAACAAAACAAAATGCAAACACAAACAAAGCAGGGAGATTCACATCTCCCGAAAATACTACTAACACCAATAGTAATATAAAAAAAACAATGCTAACAGCAATAGACAGTACAAACACAGAGTTGATGAATTACATCAACTCTAAAACAAACATCACAAATAACGATATCAAAACCAACAACCACCCACGTACAACACCGCCAAAACACATTAAAATTATTCATGTAACACCAGCATTACACAACACAATAAAATCCCTCTACCCCAACTCGGTAGGGGGATTCCAGAAATATTTGTGCAAGAAATTGTACAATAGCCTCCTTGGTGAAAAATCCAAGGAGGAAACAAAACTTTCTAACGGCAAGTAACACTCTGTTCTTTTGTTTTGTGCTTTAAAGCACACGTATAAATAGAATCATGGTGAAGATTGGTTGTGTGAATGTGCGTGGCTTAGGGTCCCCTTGGAAACAAGGGTACCTCTTAAATGACATCAAGTCACACAATTTGGATATCATAGCCATTAGTGAGACCAGACTCCATGAACCGCGGGCCCTAAAGTCCATGTTTGGCGGACAGTTTAACATTTATTTTTCTCCCTGTCTGCCGAGGATGGGCGGTAGTGGCACGGCGGTTCTTTTTCGCAAGAGTCTGGATCTCCAAGTAAAGACGATATTTACGGACCCGGAGGGTAGACTGGTTGTCCTAGATGTGGACAGCAGCGATGGAGGCGCTTTTCGGTTGCTGGCAGTTTATGTGCCTCCTTTAACAGGTCGGTCAGACTTCTTTCGACGTCTAGAAGTATTCCTGGGAACGTCTCGTCCCTTACTTTTAGTGGGGGATTGGAATGCTACCTTGGACACGCATCTAGACTACGTGGGGAGTGACAAAAGTAGAAGGGGATGCAAAGGCCTCATAGACCTGCTCAGACGCTTCCAGTTGTCTGACAGGTACCGACTCGACCACCCAAATGTGCCAACGTGGACTTGGAGCAACCGCATTGGGTCGTCGAGATCGTATCTAGATAGGATAGTGTGTAGGACAAGAGATAGAGATAGTTTAGGATGTCCACAGTTCCACATAGTCAGCTACACGGATCACAAACTTGTGACGTGTACGCTAGACTTAGATAAGGCACATAGGCAGGGTCCCGGTTACTGGAAACTAAACGCGTCTTTCCCGTCGAGACAGGTTTTCAGAGACCGGATTAGCACGTTAGTAAAGAGGGCTTTGACGGGAGCCATCGTCAACAACAAATGGTGGTTTGCCCTCAAGAGAGCAGTGAGGGCGGAAGCAATAAGGTATAGCAGGGCACTAGCTGTAGAGAGGAACAGAGAAGAGGGGGAGCTAGTGATAAAGTTAGAAGAGGCATTGCGAAGTGGCATCGCATCCGACGTTTTAGCAACGAGGTTGGCCCTCGACCAACACTTCAATGCTAAACACGAAGGGTGTGCTGTCAGGGCAAGGATGCGTGCTCTGAGGAATGAAGGTGTTGGAGCCGCACGAGAGGCCCGGGTGGCGGAGGCGCAGCGGGGTAACAGAGCCACCATCCGGTCTCTGGTAGACGAACAGGGGCGCGAATTGCTCGAGCCGAGCAAGATGTGCGAGGCGTTTCAGCGGCATTTTGCCCGACTGTTCGGGAGGAGTGGCGAGCGAGAAGGCAGGGTGGACTTTAGTGCCTACCTGCACAGCTTGCCACGACTCTCGGCAAGAGAGGCGGAGTGCTGCGAAGGGGTCATCACGGCGGAGGAGGTGAGGGACGCGATGGCGGGTTGCTCGACGGACAAATCTCCGGGTTTGGATGGTCTGCCCTACGAGCTTTACAACTGTATGCCAGACTTGTTTGGAGAAGTCTTGGCGGTCGTGTACTGCAACTGGCAGCAGAACGGGAGCATTCCCGGTTTTGTGAGCCGAGGAGCGGTAACGCTGCTGAAGAAAGATCCAAACAAGGGGGACGCCATAGATAACTTTAGGCCCATCACTCTGCTCAATGCAGACATGAAAATTTTGGCCAAGGTGTTAGCCAAGCGGTTGGCGCTTGTCATCGAGAAACTGGTCGGCACGGAGCAGACGTGCGCCGTGCCGGGCCGGAGCATCCATGACAACCTCCATCTGATGCGCTACATCATAGAGAGGGTAGTTAAGGAACCTGGCATGGGTGGGGCCCTGATCAATTTGGATCAATCGAAAGCTTTCGATAGGGTAGACCATCGATACTTGGAGGCCGTCCTCGAAGCGGCCGGCTTCGGTCCCGTTTTCCGCGGCTGGATGGCTGCCTTGTACACAGGCATCCGTTCGGTTGTTCGCGTCAATGGACGTCTATCGGGACCCTTCGACATTGCACGTTCGGTTCGTCAGGGATGCCCCCTGTCGCCGCTCCTGTACGTATTGACTCTCGAGCCACTACTGCGGAAGCTGGCGACGCTGAGGGGCATCCCGCGAGAACTGGGGTGCGGGACGAGCGTGTCGGCATACGCGGACGACGTCACCGTCATAGCGTCTAGCCACGAGCACATCGAGCTTGTCGGCGAGACGCTGAAAGACTACGAAGCGGTGACGGGAGCGAAAATCAACCGGGATAAGTCGGTGGGTTTGCTGCTCGGCACCTGGAGAAGCAAGCCCATACCGTCCGGCAGCGCCTCAGTAGTGGGACGCTGGACGGACGGTCCGGTCAAGTTGCTCGGAGTCTGGTTCGGTCCGGACCTGCAAACGGAGAAGAACTGGGACGAGATAACGAGTAGGGTGGCCACTCTCTGCCGGCAATGGTCCGAGAGGAAGCTGTCCCTAAAAGGTCGGGCGGAGGTGGCGAACGCGTACATCGCGTCCGTCATCGAATACCGCCTGACCGTCGTGCCTTGTCCCGATCGCGCCATCACCGAAATGGAGCGCATCCTCTTCCGCTTTTTGTGGAAAGGAAGCGTTCCGATGGTGAGGCGATCCATTTGTTGCCAACACCCGCTGAAAGGAGGGCTGGGCATGCCGTGGTTGATGATGCGCAGACATGCGCTGAGACTGCGACATCTCCGGCTCTACGTAGACGACGGTGAGCAGGTGTGGTCGCCGTTTGTGCGACGCGCTTTCCCGCAGCTCGTCTCCATGACCGAGCTGCAGTCGTGGATCAAAAAGAGGCCGAGGAATGGCGAATGGCACCGTGAGTGTCGCGTTGCTCTGCAACAACTTTGCCGTCCCGGGTCGACCTTGAGCAGCTGCATCACAACGAAGTCATTCTATAGGGGATTAGTGGAGGGCAGGTACGACGACGATCTCGGGGCGAACCTGGGCGTCGACGAGGAATACCTGACCCGCCTGTTCAGGACGACTTTCGGGCCGGGACCTATGGACAACTTCCAGAGATCCCTGGCCTGGCAGTGTTACCGAGAGGCGCTACCCGTTCGGGATAAGCTCTATAGACACGGCTCGCGAAATGTGGGGCCGACCTGCCCGAGATGCGGTCAGAGCGATGAAACCGTTCTGCACGCACTCGTGCAGTGTCCAACCATTTCGGAGCTGTGGGCTTATGTCGAACGACTGCTGTCGCGTGTGGGACGAGTCGGTTTATCAACCGAGTCTATCGTCAATATCGTCACGCCTCCTTCCTTTAAACGGGAAGGAAGAGCTGTATTTATCGTACTTGTGGCTATGGCCAAAGAATGCATCTGGTGGACGCGTCTGAAAGGATTAGAGACAAATACTTTCCTCTCTGGTCAATCTCTCATCAACTTTTTCAAGTATCACTTGAAAAGGAAGGTGAGAGTAGAGAGGCAAGTGTTGTCTAGCAAATGTTTCGAAAAAAGATGGATACATGTAGCAAGAATGGCACGTATAAATGACGAAGCCACCTTGACCATGATTCTATAAAACGTTTTAAAATTTTGTAAACAAAGAAATTTTATTTAACAAACTGTGACGCTAAAGACCGAGGTTACCGTGGTCTTTTCGTAGGTTTTTCTTTCCACGGATAACCTCCCCATTTATTGGGAATTTTTTGTATTATTTCGTATTTTTTGTAAATACCCCAAACGTTTTGCGATGTTTTTTTTTTTTTTTTTTTTTTTTTTTTTTTCATCGTTGTCCCCACTTTTGTTTTTTTTTTTCTGCTTTGTTTTCGACCCCCTCGAAAAGAAAAACTCTACATTTGTATTTTGTCCCCTCTGTGTTGAGCCCTGTGTGGCTAATAAAGAAACCTATCTATCTATCTATCTATCTATCTATCTATCTATCTATCTATCTATATCTAGCTATACACATACACACGCATACACACACTCACACACACACACGC